>NC_064852.1:116766955-116864455 GCF_024139225.1 Suncus etruscus | reverse complement strand
ACTTCCTAAAAGTTGGGAGTTGTTTTATATGCCAATATACGGCATGCTGAAACTTATTCCAGCTTCAGGGATGAGTGATCCTCCCCCTCTTACTTTTAAGAAGTAATTTACTTTTAAGACTTTTAGGAAGTTTTTCATGGTTGAAGGGTCATCTTATACACTGGAAAATACATATGAAGAACTCTGTAGATCACAGCTGTTTCAATAAAAAGAAAAAAATAATTAATCATAGGGCTTTGGCTGCATCTATGTAGCCTTCATGGTCTTAGCGGGTTAGCCTATTTCTCCAGATTCATCTTTGTCCATATCACCCAAAGCTTTGCCTATATCCAAGAAGTTGCCTCTTCCCCAGAGACCATATCCATACCTCTTCTTTCTTCTTCCTTCCTCTGTCCTCTCCCCTCCTTATTATAGCCCCATTAAAGCCCCATTCTAGTATCCTAGTATCTTTGTATTCCTCTGCTGGGCCTGCCACCTTCTATCCTTACATCCTCCACCCCAGATCTTTACTGTTTCTGCCCCTGCTCATGGTCCCCATGTTCACTTCCTCTTGCAGATACTGGGTCACTCACTGCTGCCTTCTTGCAGGTAGGGACTGAGTCTCACAGAGAGTGATTTGTCAGTACAGCTTGGTAGAAAGGGCTTTTTTTGCAGTTTGAAGGCATTAAGAAAGGAATAGGGAGGGGGTGACTGTAGCCTAAGATGCTGGGCCAACTTTAGGGGCCTCGTTTTGTAGAGTTTTACTCCACACTAAAGCTGATCAGTCCAATTTCTGATCATCTAGAGCCAAAACCTTTCTTTTTTATTGTTTCTCTACTCATACTAGTTTTAATTGTAGTAAAATATACATAACACCTTATTACAAATATACATTGTAGTCATTTGAGTGACTACTTCAGAGATATTAAGTATTTCTCAGTTTTTTGTATATCTTTTGTACGTCACCCACTTCAAAATATTTTTATATTTCCAAATTGAAACCCTGTATAATCAGACACTAACAGAGACAGAGCGATAGTACTGGAGATTCATCCCTTGCCTTGCATACAGTTGCATCAATTGTGATTTGGGTTCAAATCCCTGGCACCATATATGATCCCCTGAATACCTCTAGAAGTAAACTCCAAAAACCACCAGGTGTGGTCCACAAACCAAAATAACAGATAAATAAACACTGATTATCCAGGTCTTCCTTTTATCTCCCCTGACAAGCACCATTCTACCTTCTGTCTCTATGAACTCAGCTACTTTAAATATCTATTTAAAATAAATTACATATATATTTAAATGTCCCTTTGAGATTGGCTTATTTCAGCATATCTTTAAAGTTCATCCTTAGTGTAGTTGTGTCCAGATTTTCTTCCTCCTTGACACTAAAGAAATACAACTCCAATAAATGTACCTACCACATTTGTTTATCTGTGCAGCTATCAATGGACACTGGAATTGTTTTTACAATTTTCACATTATGAGCAGTAAGATATAAACACATATCTGCTCAGGCTCCTGCTCCCAATTTCTTGGAGTACATCTTCAGAAGTAGGATTGCTGGATCATAATAATTCTATGTTTTATTTCTGGAGAAACTTCTGTACTCTCTTCCACAGCAGCTGTGGAATATTCATTGACATGCTGACTAGTTCCATTTTGAGTCTTTGTGTTCACTGTCTTGACTTTCCCATGATCAATCCCACAGAACTAGACCCCAGGACTTCTATTTCTAATCCTGTGAGATGTGAGCCTATTTCCGAGGAAGACTCCACCAAAAAGTGTTGGAGAGCAAGCTCACTGGCTGAGTGTATGGTTTGTATCCAGTAGTCAGATGTGATCACTGGCACTCAGGCCCTCAAACCCCAGCACCACAGGAAGTGGCCCCCAAAGCAAAACAACCAAGTAGATCATACAACATAATATACACATACTCAGAGACATGCATAATACACACGTAGAAGCCAGTTGACAGCCTATGTGCATCTCCCTCCAAATCAATAGGGGCCACTGTCACAGATCACTAAAATAAGACAGTTTGCCTCTCAGGTTACAGCAGGATCCTAATTCACCAGTAAGAGCATCTTTTTTGTTCCCTCCCCCCCTTCCATCCTTGTCCTTCCTTCCATTTTATTCCTCACAGAGCCAACACGAGGAAAACCTAGTTTCTTGGTCCATAGCAGGGTTTCTCCAAAGGATTGCAACTGGCTCCAAAGGGGACCAACAGGCTTCATAGCTGCCCAAGTCAATCCACATATTGCAGAATATTTACCTACCCAGGTCCCTGCTGGGCTAAATGCCAGCCCAAGACCTCTGTCATTATGACGACTCAAATACCAGCTCCCAGGTCTCAGTACTAAGGGGATATAGGAGGGGGAGCAGAGGGGGCCTATTTGCAGAGAAAGTGGCCAAGTTTCCTGATCCTCCAGTTAGTCGGACAAAATGGGAACTACCACAAAAAAGTTCGATGTTCCACCAAAGGGGGTCTGGATCTCAGCCAAGGTCTGGGGGAAACATCATAGAGGAAGGGGAGAGCTAAGACAAGGGAAAGGCTGTGGCTTTGCATGAGTCCTACCTGATACTGCATTTGGTCCTGCAAGCAATTTCACAAGTGATCCCTGAGCACAGAGCCAGGAATAATGCTCTGGGCAACACCTCAAAAGCAAAAGGAAAAAAACAGGACACACACACAAACACACACACACACACACACACACACAACATTCCTTTAGGGAACACAGACTTGGAGTGTCTCACCAATGAAAACTCACATCTGGAAAAAGAAGGCATTTAGAAGCAAGATGAGTCCTAGGTCTGGAAAATATAGGCACACCTGGTGCTTTGAACTCTTCTGGGTCCTCAGCCCCTCAAACCATCTCCCTCCCAGGAGTCTGCAGGAGCCTGGAGGCTTTAAGGGACTTGGTTGCCTGCTACCATAGCAACAGGGAAACAGCCGCTTTCCCAGAGCCTGGGTGCTGGGGCCAGGTCTGTAGCTACACACAACTGGTAACAGGGCAACAGGTCCAGCTGACAACAAGGAAGAAGCCCCACAGGTGGAAGAAGGTTGGGGAGACCATCCAGAGTTGGAGGGGTCCAGACACACACACACACACACACACACACACACACACACACACACACACACACACACACACACAGTGTGAACTGTGTAGCCGGCTGTTTTTAAGAAGCTACCCAGGGTGGGGGCAATGGATTTTATCAAAGGTCCAGTGTTTGCTCTTTCTGGGCTCCTAGACTCTTGAGTCTGAGACACCTGGAGCTGTGACCAGGGTGCAGTCTTCTCAATCCAGATGAGCTCCTCCTGAAGTGAGATACCCTCCCCAAGAGAACAATGTTCACACTCTCGCTTCTTAGCCGGGGACATGGGAAGTTGGTCCAGAACAAACAGAGACTGGAAGTCTATTTTGAACCAGAGGTAAGACTGTTGCTGAATAGGGAGGGTCACACATAGGGGAGGGGGTTACTGGGTCTCTCTTTTCCCATTAAGCTCTGAACTATGTGTCTGGATTGGGTTTGGCAGGAAGGTGGATCAGGATTGAGGGCACTGCTGAGAGAACTTCCCTCTTCCTTAGGGAAACACCAGGAAAGAATCTGGTTTGTTTGGAACCCCAACAATACCAGGGACCTTTTTCCTTCCCCTGAGAACATGACTTCTGACCTCACTGGAGACGTTAGGTTGTTTAGAATCCAAATGATTTGTTTCAAGACCAGAATTTTGACCCGGGTTTTAGGCCAGCAGGTTTCAGAAGCCCATATCTATGCTTGAAATGCTGTGCATGTTCCTGCCATTTTAAAGGCTTCCTTGAATTTTCTGGAATTCAACCCACAGGACTCATATATATTGGTTTTCACACACACACACACACACACACACACACACACACACACACAATCTCATTTGCAGAGGTTTTTAAAGAGGTAAAAAAAATGTTTTTTGTTATGCTGGAAATCTATTTCCTCTAATCCTGTGGGAAACACAAAATTCTTAGAGTGGGGGAGGGATGCCTTGAAAACTCTAGGATCCTACAGAGATGCCCATTGTCATGGTAGCTTGTTATGATAGCTGACCTTGGCTCCATAGAAAGAAACGCAAAATTTCAAAAGACCTTTGGCCAATGACATTTACTTCCTTAAAAGATATATCCTACTCTGTAGACTCCTAAACAGTGGAATCAGGTAATGTTCCATAGCATCTGGAATGAATAGACAATCTCCCTATATGCAACTGAAGTGATGGGTTGGACGGTGTTTCCCTACTTAAACTGCCGTCTAGCACGGCCTTGTTTCAAAATTATCAGCTTCCTTTGATAATTTTGTCTTGTGTATTTGCGTTGCATACCAAGACATTTTAACTGACCAGTCAGTCACCTCTATACCACACTCTGGAAGGCTCCAGGCCTGTATGATACTACTGAAAAAGTAGAGAATAGGGAGTGAAAATGGCACTGTGTCCTGGGGGGGGGGGTCTACTCCTTCCAAGAAGTGGAGGACAGAACTGCAATATTAAGAAGGATGATTGCGGGCCGGGGGGTGGCGCTGAAGGTAAGGTGCCTGCCTTGCCTGCGCTAGCCTAGGACGGACCGCGGTTCGATCCCCCGGCGTCCCATATGGTCCCCCAAGAAGCCAGGAGCAACTTCTGAGTGCATAGCCAGGAGTAACCCCTGAGCGTCACAAGGTGTGGCCCAAAAACCAAAAAAAAAAAAAAAAAAGAAGGATGATTGCATTTCCTGGCAGGGTATGAGCAATCAGAAGAGAAGCAGTCACTCACTCACAAATGGGCGAATATAATCTGTCAGTGGATCTTACGCCTCAGTGGGTTCTTTCCTAACCAGGATTACTTGAACTGGAAGTCCCCGGAAGACTATGTTCTGGTTCGACGAGCCCAGGATGAAGGCAGCGGCTCCCAAAACACTTGGAGCCTCTTTCTCCCTAAAACCTTCAGCACCAGAAAGGGTGCCCTCATCCTCTACTCTGAAGGGTTTGCCCTATCAGCCTGGACACCAGAAGGGAGAAGAAGAGGCTCTTTCTACCACAGAGGATACAGGAAAAGGCTAAACACACTCCAGGACCTCAAAGAAGCCATCTTGGCTTATGGAAGGAGACAGGTAGGCCTGACAGGGTCCTGGGCTTGGGGAAGTCTCTGACTGGTGGTGGCTTTGGAGTGAAACTTTTCCTGAGGAACTTAGGAAAGTATGAAACCTCTGGATGTCAGCTTCTTCATCTCTGAAATGGGCTTGGGCTCCATCAGTCTCACACCACCATCTTAAGGAATGAATGAGACAGTGAAGATGAGAGGCGACTGAGGGGGAAAATGTGTTTTATTATAGTTGGTTTATGTCTCTCCAGTAGAGACCCACAGAGCTCTCTGAGACTACCTGCAAACTTTTTTTTTATCACTTTCATAAAAACACTGGGGTTACAAATTGTTCATGTTTTAGTTTCAGTCATATGATGTACACCACAGTCTCCATGCAGATTTCCCACCACCAATGAACCCAGTTTACTTCCCACTATTTGTAGCAAGCTTCCTACCATAGATGTGTCTTTCTTGCCCTCATCCCTATTGTCTCTGAATATTATTGCCACACTGTCTTTTCTTTTTATATCCCACAAATGAGTAAAATTATTCTATGTCTATCACTCTCCCTCTGACTCATTTCACTCAGCATATTACTCTCTATATCCATTCATGTTTAAGCAAATTACATGACTTCATTTTTCCTAACAACTGCATAATATTCCATTGTTTCTTTATCCACTCATCTGCTCTCTGGCACTTGGGTTGTTTCCAGATTCTCTGCCTAAAAACTTTTCACCAGCATAGCCAAGACCCTGTTTTTCAGCCACATTCTCCTCACACCTTTAATGTTCTTGGCTTGGTAAACATTGTTGAAAGAATGTTCTAAATATTTACCTTGAGACTCTAAGTATCTGCCCAATAAGTTACAGCCCATTTCCATTCTGAATGCTATATTATGAGAAAAGCCCCAACCTTGCTTTTCTGAATTCTTTAAAAAAAAAATCTCTAGAACATAAACAGAGGATCCCTGTTTTATTAACCATATGTATCAGCCCTTTGGAGAAGGTCACTAGAGAGTAGAAAGCTATGTCACAGAAAAATAAGTTGCCTATGAATGGTGAAGTAATCCCAATAGTCTCAGTGCCTTGGCAGTTTCCATAGGACAAAAGCATTAGTGTCTGACACCAGATCTTTTCCATATGGCCTTTCCCTTCCATTTCTAGTCACCCCTACTCTTCCTCCCACTTTGACCAGAGCCCACACCAGATCCCAACCATGAGAACTCACCATTCTCTGGATATCTCCTATCCTGCTTGTTCTACTCTTTTCTTTTTTAAAACATAATTCTCAACTGGTAAACATTTATTCATTCTTCAAAGTTCTGATTCATCCTTCAAAACATAACCCAAATATCATCTTCTTCAGGAGCTTTAAGCTCTTTCTCTTCTCCTTTCTTGTGAATTATGTCCTTTCATTCCCTCCTCTCTGAACAGTCCCATGATCAAGCTTTGAGGTTGATCTCTTTGTCCATCTCTCTCTTTTTTTTTTAAATAATATTTTATTTAAACACCTTGGTTACAAACATGATTGTGGTTGGGTTTCAGTCATGTAAGAGAACACCCCCCATCACCAGTGCAACATTCCCACCACCAATGTCCCAAATATCCCTCCTCCCCACCCCACCCCACTCTCACCTGTACTTTAGACAGGCTTTCTATTTCACTCATACATTCTCATTGTTAGGATAGTTCGCAATGTAGTTATTGCTCTAACTAAACTTATCACTCTTGTGGTGAGGTTTATGAAGTGAGATGTAACTTCCAGCCCTCCTCTCTTTTGTCTCTGAAAATTATTGCAAGAATGTCTTTCATTTTTCTTAAAACCCATAGATGAGTGAGACCATTCTGCATCTCTCTCTCTCTCTCTATCTTACTTATTTCAATCAGCATAATAGATTCCATGTACATCCA
Source organism: Suncus etruscus (assembly GCF_024139225.1). Taxonomy (NCBI): domain Eukaryota; kingdom Metazoa; phylum Chordata; class Mammalia; order Eulipotyphla; family Soricidae; genus Suncus; species Suncus etruscus. Next base: position 116,857,456 of record NC_064852.1, on the reverse strand, counting down.
TGTATAGGAAAATTTCATGACTTCATCTCTCCTGGTGGCTGCATAATAGTCCATTGTGTATGCACCCGAATCTACACTGTCATAAGCCTGCTCAGATTGGCCAAAGTCAGAAAGTCTATTGCAGCATAACCTTTGAACCTTTGCTTGTTGTGATTGGCTCACTGTGGTCCATTCAGTTGCAGCACAGGAACATTCTGTCTGATACAGCGAATATAGGCCTAAATCTATGCTTTAATCGTAAAATTAGGGGGGTCGTCTTATACACCGGAAAATACGGTATTCTGTAAGAGAAAAACTGGGGGTGTACGTTACTCTAGCAATGGGAGTTTAAATGGGAAGACAGACAACTGAAGAGCAAACTCCACATAACCTCTCAGGCTTGAATTTTAAAGATTCCACATGCCCCAGAAAAAAGAAATGTTTCTGATATATTTTAAACTAATCTTGTTCTTTCAACAACTTATTTAAAACCCTTTAGAGATCTAGAAAAGATCTTCACTAAAACCGTTCTGAGGTCTAGGTCTCATGCTCATAGTAAGTTAGTTATGACTGTGTTCCACTGTACTCCTATTTTCTGGGCTCTAATTTATGTCAAAGATGTATTCCCTTTGGGGGCCAGAGCGGTGGCACAAGCGGTAAGGCCTTTCTCTGCCTTGCCCGCACTAGCCTAGGATGGACCACAGTTTGATCCCCCGCCCCCAGCGTTCCCAAGCTAGGAGCGATTTCTGAGTGCATAACCAGGAGTAACCCCTGAGTGTCAAGGGGTGTGACCCCAAAGAAACAAACAAAAAATTATTCCCTTTGCTATATAACAGGATGTTTAAAATGGCTGACACTCTGTAATCATTGTCACACATCTTTAAAGATTAAAGAATATTGTCTTTATTCTTTATAATATAAGAATAAAAATAATCTTTCTATGAATAAATCACTTTCTTATTTTCTCAATCCTTGCAATAAAAATATGAGTGTTTTGTTGTGAGAAAGTATATATCATGTAAAAAGTCATTCTAATCAAATAAAAATTATACTTCAGTAGGGTATTTTTTTGCTTTGGAAACCAAACCCAGAGATGTTCAGGGCTTACTCCTGGCTCTGTTCAGAAATTATTCCTGGCAGTGCTTCAGGGTCCATACTGAATGTCAAGAATCAAACCCACGTTGGCTGGGTGAAGAGCAATGTGAACCATCTACTGTACTATCTTTTCAGCCCTATTTCAGTTGTCTTGTGTTCTTCTTGTACAACTATAACCCTATAACAACTTGTACAACTATAACACCAGGTATTTCTAGAACTTCTTCAACATTTTTAAATTTTTTGCAAAACTAAAGCTGCTCTCAACTCATTAAATAAAAATTCCTTATTATCCCCCCAAGCTTATGGCTATCTTTATTCTACTCTTCTTGTCTTTGTGAATTTCACCACTCTCATTGCTCATCTGAGTGAAATCACATAGCCTTCACCCTACAGTATATTGTAACTAAAACTATTCTTTAGTATTTGCTGTGTTGATTTGGGGAAGGGGGCGTTGGTTTTTTTGGGTGGGGCAACACCTGGAGGCTCTCAGGGGTTACTCCTGACTCTGCACTCAGAAATCGCTCCTGGCAAGCTCCTGGACCATATGAGAATTAAACCCCGGTTTGCCCTAGGTCAGCCATATGCAAGGCAAATGCCCTACCGCTGTACTATCTCTTCACCACCACCCCTTTTCTTCCCTTTTAAGATGCCCAGACCCAATTGTACTCAGGACTTACTCCTGGCTTTATATTCAGAGATCATTCCAAGCAGGGTGTGGAATCAAACCTAGATAGGGTGTACAAAGGCAAGCACCCTACCTTTTGTACGATCTCTCTGGCCCAGTATTTTGGGTTTATTTCTCTTCACATAATGTCTTTAAGTTTCATCTATACTATGGCATGCACTTTCATTCTTTTGATTATCCACTTTATTTTGTTTATCCATTCATTTATTCATGAGCTTTTAGATCATGGCGGCCATATTTTGATGATTGTGGATTATGCTACTGTCAATATTAGTGTGCAAACATCTGTTGATGTCCTGCTTTCAGTTTATAGATATGTGGGTTTTGTTCTTTTTATTTGTTTGTTTGTTTGTCACACCCGTCAGGAGTTACTCCTGGTTCTATGCTCAGAAATCACTCCTGGCAGGCTCAGGGGACCATATGGGATGCCAGTATTCGAACCACTGACCTTCTGCATGAAAGGTAAACACCTTACCTCCATGCTATCTCTCCGGCCCCATGGTTTTTGTTCTTTAAAAAGGACTTTATTGTCTATGTTATAGATAGGTGAATAAATGATATGTAAACGAGTGTGTGTAAAACATAATTTTTGAGACCATTCTGTGTCTTTCTCTTTCTCTCTCTGACTTATTTCGCTCAGCATAATAGATTCCATGTATGTCCATGTATAGGAAAATTTCATGACTTCGTCTCTTCTGATGGCTGCATAATATTCCATTGTATATACCATATTTTCCAGCGTATAAGACGACTTTTGAAACAAAAAAAGTCAACCGAAAATTGGGGGTCATCTTATATGCTGAGTATATCCAGAAAAATGTTTCAATATGCCGCTAAACGAAAATTGTCTGAATATTGCCACAAAATGAATTTTCCAACTCGTTCCTGCACCGATCACTGCAAGGCTGCTCAGACCGCCTCTCTAACTCAGCCAATCCAAGCAGGCTTTATATGCATGCAAATTAGACAATGTTCTGCACCCGAATCTACACTGTCATAAGCCTGCTCAGATTGGCCAGAGTCAGAGAGGAAGTCTATTACAGTATAACCTTTGAACCTTTGCTTGTTGTGATTGGCTCACCATGGAACGTTCTGTCTGATACAGCGAATAAACCTATGTTTTAACTGCAAAATTAGGGGGTCATCTTATACACCCAGTTGTCTTATACGCCGGAAAATACGGTATGTACCACAGTTTTTTTTTAGCAATTCATTTGTTGAGGAGCATCTTGGTTGTTTCCAGAGTCTTGCTATGGTAAATAGTGCTGCAATGAATATAGGTGTAAGGAAGGGATTTTTGTATTGTGTTTTTGTGTTCCTAGGGTATATTCCTAGGAGTGGTATAGTTGGATCGTATGAGAGCTCAATTTCCAGGTTTTGGAGGAATCTCCATATTGCTTTCCATAAAGGTTGAATTAGACAGCATTCCCACCAGCAGTGGACAAGAGTTCCTTTCTCTCCGCATCCCTGCCAACACTGCTTGTTCTCATTCTTTGTGATGTGTACCAATCTCTGTGGCATGAGATGGTACCTCATAGTTGTCTTGATTTGCATCTCCCTGATGATAGTGATGTGGAGCATATTTGCATGTGTCTTTTGGCCATTTGTGTTTCTTCTTTGACAAAGTGTCTGTTCATTTCTTCTCCCCATTTTTGATGGGATTAGATGTTTTTTTCTTGTAAATTTCTGTCAGTGCCTTGTATATTTTGGATATTAGCCCCTTATCTGATGGGTATTGGGTGAATAATTTCTCCCATTCAGTGAGTGGCTCTTGTATTCTAGGTACTATTTCCTTTGTGTTTATAATAAATAGAAACATAAGTTTTTGACATAGCAGTGGTGCATCATTTTACATTCCTATCAGCAAAGTACAAGAATTCCAACTTCTCCATATCCTCATAAACACAGGTTGTTTTCTGTTTAATTGTTTAATAATTTTCATCCTAATAAGTGTGGAGTGATACTTTTTGTTTTGGTTTTTGGGGCCACACCCGTTTGATGCTCAGGGGTTACTCCTGGCTAAGCGCTCAGAAGTCGCCCCTGGCTTGGGACGCCGGGTGATCGAACCGCGGTCCTTCCTTGGTTAGCTCTTGCAAGGCCTTACCTCTAGCACCACCTCGTTGGCCCTGGAGTGATACTTTTATTGTGATCATAATTTGTATTTCTCTAATGATAAACCACATTGAGCATCTTTTCATTTTCTTTTTGTTTGTTTTGTTTTGTTTTGTTTTGGGGGGGTCACACCTGGCAGCACTCAGGGGACCATATGGATCATATGGACCTGGCTCTATGCTCAGAACTTGCCCCCAGCAGGCTCAGGGGACCATATGGGATGCCGGGATTTGAACTACTGTCCTTCTGCATGCCAGGCAAATGTCTTACCACTGTGCTATCTCTCTGGCCCCATCTTTTCATTTTCATTTTCTTCTTGACAGTATTCCTCTTTTTTTCTTTTTTGGGCCACACCCTATGACACTCAGGGGTTACTCCTGGCTATGCACTCAGAAATTGCTCCTGGTTAGGGGAATCATATGGGATGCCAGGGATTGAACCCAAGTTTATCCTGAATCAGCCGCATGCAAAACAAAGGCCCTACCACTGTGCTATTGCTCCAGCCCCCATTTTTTGTTTCTTTTGTTTTGTTTTGTTTTGGGGCCACACCCAGAGGTGCTCAGGGGTTACTCCTGGCTCTGCACTCAGAAATCTCTCCTGGCAGGCTAGGAATACCATATGAGACACCAGGAATCGAAGCCGGGTCCGTCCCAGGTCTGGCACATGCAAGGCAAATGCCCTACTGCTGTGCTATCTGTCTGGCCCCTTCTTGACATTATTTCTATGGCAGGTTGTCTCTTTAAGTTTTTTGACCCCTGTTTTAAAATCAGGCTGTTTGCATTTAGTTGTTGTTGAGTTGCAGTTATATAATCATTATAATCACATAAGATAATGTGATTTGCAAAACATTTCCCCCATTCTTTTTTTTTAAATATTTTATTTTTTTATTGTAAAAATTTATTCAAGAGACAAAATTGATTAACATATTGAGGTGAACTAACATAACATAATATAGTAACATAACATAACATATAATATAATTAATATAATATAATAATACATGTAAGTCAAAGAAAATTTCTGATTAAAACACAATTTTTATTGTAATGGCTTACATTATTAGAGGCATTTTTTTTCACAAATCTTACACAGTGATATTTAAGATACACAGTGACAATAAATGAGGGCCTTTCCATCACCAGTGTTGTCCTCCCTTCATCCGTGTTCCCAAGCATATATCCCTTATCTCCCTCCTTTATCCCCCAGAATTTTAGTATAACTAAAAGCATATATGCAGTTCCAGATATTTTTACTAGTGGTTTCTTAAAGGTTTAGAGTCAAAGGAACACTGTAAAAACAATGTTAGAGTGGCAATTATAGTTTGCATGGGCCCACCAATGTATGGGGGTCATGGAAAGGAAAAACTTTGGCCTAAGTACACGGAGACCTTACCCCTGAAGTTTCCTGACATAAGACCATTTCTAGGCTCCAGGCAAACTAGTTTGTCCAATCCCGGTCATTGTCTGTAGTGCCCATACAATTATATTTTTCACAGTCTCTGTTGTTGGTATCATGTTTCTGTACTGAAGATCCTGGAATCTGTATAGCCTACATTGAAGTCAGGATGGTGCGGAGCGGCATCTAATTTCAACTCACAATTGAAGGGCAATGCAGAAAGCCCTGTCCAGTACGCAGGTCATTGTTGTTGTTGTTTAAATCTTCTCAGTGTTAAGAGAAGACTCTTTTGAGTAAATCGATGTCAGAGCAGCAGTAGGGTCTTCCCTAGTAAAGGATTGCTTCCAGGTGATGTCATAGACAACTTTGGATGTTTTGTAGATGGCTTCCCTGGTTCAGGGATGACTCATTTTCCCCATTCTTTATATTCTCTTTTCTTTTTGTTAATATAGTCCTTGCACACTCAAGTTTTACATTTTCAATCCAATTAGCTACTTTTTTTTTGTTTTGATTTGTTTTGGTTTTGGGTCACACCTGGCAGTGCTCAGGGGTTACTCCTGGCTCTATGCTAAGAAATCGCCCTGGCAGGCTCGAGAGACCATATGGGATGCCAGGATTTGAACCACCATCCTTCTGCATGCAAGGCAAATGCCTTACCTCCATGCTATCTCTCTGCCTCCCCCAATTAGCTATATTTTAACTTATAGTTTTGGTGTCCTATACCAGAAATTACAGTACTACAAAATTTGCTGTAATGAAGATTTTCCAATATGTTTCTTTCAAGAGTTTTAACTAAAGCTTAGATAGTTAGATCTTGTATTCACTTAATTTTTATGTTAGATAAGAGTCTAACTTCATCCTTTTCCATGTAAAATTTTGCACTTTTCTTTTTTTGTGAGAAAATACACCTGGCTGTGGTAAGGGCTTACTACTAGCTCTTTGTTTTGGGATCATTTCTGGTGGTCATAGGAAAACCATATACAGTCTCAGGCATGGAACAAAAGTCATCTGCATGCAAGGCGAGCAACTTTCATCTCGTTCTATCTCTCCAGCACCTAAGATATGCATTTTTCATCATCCACACTTGATAGATAAAGAAATTGAGGCACAGATGGCTTAACTAATTTCCCCAGAGATTCAAACTCAGAAAGAAAAAAAAAGAGATTCAAACTCAGGAAAATTGAACTCTAAAATGAAGTAGAGCATAGTTATTGCTATTTTCAGTTCTAGTTATCATACCTTTGCTGTGACATCTATAGGCAATCTTTTATGTTCTTAAATGTTTTGAGCCTCATAACGTCTAAGACTACAATACATCAATGAGAAAACACAAGCCATTTCATGATTCTTTTTTAAGGGACTGTCACCCAGAAACATAAGGCTACCCAAAGTCTAGGGGAGAGCAAAGCTCATTCAGACAGTCTTGAAAGTCCAAACTATAGGAAAGGAGGATGGCTGAGTGTCGGTTGTTGGCATAGGCTGGCAGGCTGAGGATGGCACAGCCTTTCCAAACACAGATGGCAAGTAGCTACACATCTTTTCCCTCCCTCACTCCACTTTCCCTCAGTCGCACTCACTCACCCGACAGCCCCAAAGTTGATGAGAGTCACAGCTGCACAGATGCACCAACAATGTTCTAAGGCTGTCTTCACCAGTGCACAGAGCTTCCAACAAGCTTGAGTGCAGGGCAGGATTGCCAGCTGCATATCTCCCACAAGGAGACCTATTGCCTGGAGTGGGTAATGGGAGGCCTAAGTAGTTGGCAGTCAACTAGAGCTCTGTCCACTCAAAAGCACAGACATAGAGTGAGTAGGCATTTACCAGCCAGTGCCAGAACAATACATGGCAAATACTTAGCAAATAGTTGTAAAATTCTTGCCAGGGTGTGGACAGGAGAAGGCATAGATGTCATTACCTTTCCATGCTTGAGACGCTGGTCAGAGGCAGGTGAGTGACCCAGTGATTCTTGATGCCAGGCAGCCCTGTACAGGAGCTAGATTGTCATACTCAAAGTTGAAACAAGTTTAAGACTGTGTTTCTCGCTGGGAGAGTCTGCATTGGCTTCTTAAAAGAGCTGGAATTTGAGCTGTGTTGAGGTCAAAGTAAGTGAAGAGAGACTCCGGCAGAAGTGGCCTAGAGGGAAGAGAAAGAAGAAGAAAGTCAAGCTAATTAGATTGGGTAGGGCTCAACCTGGAAAGTACCTGAAATGGGTGGGGTCAAATCATCAAGGGATTTGCCTGACAGTCCTGGGAGTCCTGGTCCTTTCTATCAAGTCTGACACACAAAGCTGGGCCTCCCCCATGGTATGATGACAGCTGACTGACTGACTGACTGCTCAGGACTTGCTGGTACTCTGCCACTCATATCTGTTGGGTGTGGGGATGACCTAGGCCCACAGAGCTGGCTCTGACTCCTTCCATCATCTTCAGCACACTCCAGGGGAGGCAGAACAACAGTCAGGACAGAGATGGAGCAGGTTCTGCTGGGCTTCCCCTCCGCCCTCTTCCTGTGGAGTCCTGTGGGCTACAGGAAAACCACCACCAGGAACAAGTCCCTATTTCAAAGAAGCCCTCCTGGAGAAGTGTGGGAAACAGTCCACCCTGCACAACAATTACTCATTTCAGAAGAAACCAGAAGCTGAAGTGATTGACAAAGCCAAGATAGGCACAAGCAGTTTGCATCCAACTACAGCCAGCCACCTGCTGTCCCTCATTTTTATGTTCCAGAAACTCCTTTCTGTCTCCTTTTATGTTAGGGATCAGTTCTCCCCTCAAGTCTCAAATCAGTACTTTGAATTTACCTGAGTGAGACTCTTTTCCAACATCTGATCTCCAGAACTTGTGTTATATAAAGAAATGAAGCAATTCCCTAGTCCACTGAGTCAACTGCTTAGTGATGCTCCTGAGTGAAATTGTTGCTTTCCAAGCACAAATAAAAAGCCATGAGAAGGGGGCCGGGAAGGTGGCGCTAGAGGTAAGGTGTCTGCCTTACAAGCGCTAGCCAAGGAACGGACCGAGGTTCGATCCCCCGGCGTCCCATATGGTTCCCCCAAGCCAGGGGCGATTTCTGAGCACATAGCCAGGAATAACCCCTGAGTGTCAAACGGGTGTGGCCCAAAAACCAAAAAAAAAAAAAAAAAAAGCCATGAGAAGGATTTGCCTTTCATGCAGAAGGACGGTGGTTCAAATCCCGGCATCCCATATGGTCCCCCGAGCCTGCCAGGAGCAATACCTGAGCATAGAGCCAGAAGTAATCCCTGAGCACTGCTGGGTGTGACCCAAAAACCAACAAAAGAAAGAAAGGAAGGAAGGAAGGAAGGAAGGAAGGAAGGAAGGAAGGAAGGAAGGAAGGAAGGAAGGAAGGAAGGAAGGAAGGAAGGAAGGAAGGAAGGAAGGAAGGAAGGAAGGAAGGAAGGAAGGAAGGAAGGAGGGAAGAAGGGAGGGAAGGAAGGAGGGAGGGAGGGAGGAGGGAGGGAGGGAGGGAGGGAGGGAGGGAGGGAGGAAGGAAGGAAGGAAGGAGGAAGGAAGGAAGGAAGGAAGGAAGGAAGAGAGAGAGAAAGAGAAAGGAAGAAGAAAGAAGAAAGAAAGAAAGAAGAAAGAAGAAAGAAAGAAGAAAGAAAGAAAGAAAGAAGAAAGAAAAAGAAAGAGAAGAAGAAAGAAGAAAGAAAAAAGAAGAAAGAGAGAAAGAAAGAAAAATATGGAAAGAAAGAGAAAGAAAAAAGAAAGAACAAAGAAAGAAAGAAAGAAAAAAGAAAAAAGAAAGAAAAAAAGAAAAAAGGAAGAAAGAAATAAAGAAAGAAAGAAGAAAGAAAAGAAAGAAAGAAAAAAGAAAGAAAGAAAGAAAGAAAGAAAGAAAGAAAGAAAGAAGAAAAAGAAAGAAAGAAAGAAAGAAAGAAGAAAAAGAAAAAGAAAGAAAGAAGAAAGAAAGAAAGAAGAAAGAAAAAAGAAAGAAAGAAAAAGCCACGAGGAGTTCTTGCCTGTTTATGTAATGTAGTTGGACATGGACATGCCCATTAAATACCCACACAGTTGGACATAGACATGACCCCTGGGCATGCTAATTAGATATGCCCCTGGACATGCCCCCTTGGACATGCCCCCTGTCACACAGGGTATAAAAAGAAAGAAAATTAAACATTTGAAGAGGAGCCAGGGTAGTGACCAGAGCAGTGCCACCTCTCTGGGGACAGTAGCAAGATATTGCCTGCTCTGTATCTACCCTTCATATTCTATTCTCTCTCAAACCCAGATCTTGAACAGTGTCCCCTTGTGCCCTCTGGACTGTGACTTTCTCTCTTCTCTCTCTCTCTCTCTCTCTCTCTCTCTCTCTCTCTCTCTCTCTCTCTCTCTCTCTCTCTCTCTCTCTCTCTCTCTCTCTCTCTCTCTCTCTCTCTCTCCCTCTCAGAAAACTCCTGGGCAGCTGCAGGCTTCAGACTTCAGGTGGTAATAAAAAGACACTTGGTTTCTACTTATCTCTCTTCTACTTTCCTCTCTCTCCCTTCCCACCACTTAGGCTGTGGTGGCACCCTGTGGTTACAGATTGGTGTACCTCTTCAGGTACCTGCTGCAGAATACTGCAGTAAGTTGCAAGTTGCTGCAAATTCTACACTTGTCTAAACCAAATAGCTGGTCTGCACATCAGGGCCACAGCATCTCAGGGAAAACTTGGTTTTGCTGCATTCAGAAAGGAGTCATTTTAAATAAAGATATACAGTGGGGAACGAAGTACCAGATCACTTAAGAAAGACCTCAGATATATGGACACCATGTTCCAGACCTAATACAGGCCTGAACATAGAAGCAAATATCTATTGCATTGTCAAATGAAAAAAGAAATGGAATGTGTAAAGGAATTTAAGGCATTTTCTTTCTACTTCCCTCCCAATAATTCTTTTATTGTCTTTTAAAACAACCTCAGGCCTGAACCTTCCAGGCCCTTTTAGCTCTTGAAGCACCTGCCCTAGAAGTTGTCCTAATACCAATTTGTAGTTGGATTCCAAGCAATCACTTTATTTATAAGTTACTGGAAAGTGAAACCAGTAGAATAATCCAGGCTTTGTTTGATCTGCTAGTGTATTATTAGTTTTTCATCTATCTTGTTTGCTTTTTTTCTCCAGTGCCTGGGATCATACTGGCTGCATTAGAGTAGGATGATGGATGGATGGATGGATGGATGGATGAATGGATGGATGGATGGATGGATGGATGGATGGATGGATGGATGGATGGATGAGTGAATGACTGAGTGAATGAGTAAATGGATGAATTCCTGGAAACTTGATCCTCTCCCTTCCCAGATGTATTTCTTCATCTTCAGGACTTTGTCTTTTTAGTACTCTCTTTAGCTGAGGACACATTGGTAGTCTTAAATCCTTAGTTGTGACTTTGCAGGTATCTGAATGAGAATATTTTACAGTTCTTCCCATCTGTGTATTTGAAAAAAAAAAAGCCCTAAGGTCTTCCTCTTCCTCATCAGTAGGTTTTATATTTTCATCAAGTTTCCCTTTTTCCTTTTTTGTGTTTTGACTATAAACCTTTCTCTGTAGATTCTAGCAAAAAATTTTAAAGAAGTCCAGGCCAGAGACTTACAGATCTAATATGAAACTATCAATGACCTGCTAAGTGAGAGGAAACAAGGTCAGCAAAGTAGCATAAAGGAGTTTTCCAGATCGATGAAAACTTCTAGACTTTGTTTTGTGTGGTGGTTACAATGGAGTTAGTTTTTGTGAATTGTCAGAATTTTACAAAATTGTGTAAATTATTAAAATTGGGGAGCAGTTACAAGATTATCAACATTTATTAACCTGAACATTTAAGCTCTGGTCATGTTATTACATTTGAAAACTATATATTGATCTTTGCATTTGTTTTATTTTGTTTTGAGACAACACCTGGCAATGCTGACGGATTATTCCTGGCTTTGCCCTCAGGAATCCCTCTTGGCAGTGCTCAGGGATTTCAGGGATCAAACTTGGGTTAGTAGCTTGCAAGACAAGAGCATTACTCACTGTACTATCACTCCAGCTCCTGAAATTTTTCTAAGAGAAGGATTCTGAGGTCACATGAGTTTATCATTTGAGGATGCCCTGATTGATTGGCATTACCTGCCATTGGCGAGAAGAACAAGAGATGCCCATCCTACTCCCACACATTTGCTCTTCTTGTCGTTCCCTATATATCCTTGGAGCCGCCTGCATTGTCTCAGTGATTATAACATCAGCATGTCCACTTTAAAGGATTGTAATGAGGTGAAAGTTCTTGGCATAATAAAAATCCCCAGCCAAGTGCAAGACGTTGTTGTTCCTATTTCTTTTCCACGAAGCCTTGCACAATGAGACAGACTTTGGCAGGCAGGCTCCCAGCGAATTCTCCCTGGATGCAATGAAATGCAGCCGAGCCAGATATTATCAAAATGCCAGGCTCCCGACAGCATGAACACAATGTGTGTGTGCAATTACTCACAGAAAGACACTGATGGTCAATACTGATTTGCCAAGCGGCTTTGCCTTTCTACTCAGAGCCCCTTTTTAAGGTACGACAATGCTATCCAGCGGCCAGTCTAAGTCATGTGTTTCCTTTTAAGGTTCTTTATCTCTTTCTGATGCTCTGTCTCAAACGGGGGTCTGGTATTCCTCATGTCTCTCTCTCCTGCCAGCTGAAAATCTGCAGAGGCTTTTCAGAGCTTTGCTCTATGGTCTCGTGGTTTATGTCTGTGAGCTGAAGCATCTGTTTCTGGTGCTTTCTCGCACATGCTGGGAATCTTCCAGGTGACTGCAGAGGACGGTGCTAACCAGCCCGTGTCTCACTGGGAGATGCGGGGCTTAGCAGTAACGCAGCTTCCTGATCCCTATCCCCACAGAGGGAGCAGGAGAGAGGCTGGCAACCCTACCTCCGCTTCCGGAGCCAACCCGAGAGCCAGGCCCTGCGACACATCCAACCTGGGTATTCGGCCAAGAGATACCTGCGTGGCCTCTTGAGGACATGGCCCCCTGGCAGTGTGTACAGGCTCCACTATGCAGGTCAGTGGGGAGAGGGAGGAGCTGGCTAGAAACTGCTAAATGTTGGCTTCCCCAGAGGCCTTAGCCACTGCATTTCAAATGCAATTTTGCATGAAGGCAAAGGCGGTGCCTCTTGGTTGTCCACACATGTCCATCAGAGGCTTCATCCTTTCCCCTCCCTCACACCTGCTGAGGACATTCAACCAGAAGCGTGGCCTTCATTCTTTCGTTCTTCATTCTTTCTCCTCTCAGCATCCCCACACCCAGGCCTAGGTAAGAACCTTCTTCCCAAACACCCCCACCAAGAGCCTTTGGCTCCTTTACTTCAACACTGCCCTTTTACAAGATAAGGGGGAGCAGGGACAAAGAGGGGGAATCAGGAGTCAGACCTTCCCCACATTCCTGGTTCCACATTCACTCATCTGAGGTCAGTTCAGGTCTTAAAGAAGTGAAAATGTTAGTACTCAGAACAATCCACTTAGGAGTGAGTCCAACACCATTCTATTGAACAGACACCCCATGTGTACCCTAGAAAGGCTTCAACGGCAAAACAGGAAATGGGTTCTCAGAGTTGCCAGAGGTAATGCACAAACACACAGGAATTCACAGAGCAAGTGAAATTCCCAATAGTTGGGACTTTTTCCCACTTAAAAGTGATCATTGTCTATCTGGAAATCAGGTTCAATGGGAATCCCGTATTTCGTTTGGCAAGTCTATCTGTGATGTGGGGCTGAGTTAGGGGTTGTCAGTACTTGCTGGGACATTTGCCATCTCTTCAGCACCAATACACATGGGACCAGAGGAAGAATTGGCTTCTCTTGCTTTATGGGATTTCCTTGGGGAAGGAGAGAAAATGCCTCTCTCTGCCTAAGTGTTAACTAGAATTGAAGGCTCTTCCAGAGTGGATTGACTTTCTTGGCCAGCAGAGCATGACAAGCCAGGCAGTTCCATTTACAAAGAGCCCCTTGACCAAAGAAATATTTATCATTAAATGTGGCAGAGGGAAGAACAGCCCAGACCCCTAGCCATGGCCCAATCTTTTCAAGGATAAGGGCCTCTCTTAACACCAAAATGTGTCCCAAATCCCTGGAAATTATATAGCTACAGAGGGTGGTCTAAGAGAAGGTAAGAGCATTTTTGGTCTCCTTACAATAATTCCTCACAGAAACCTCTTTTGGGGGAAGGGACATATTCAAAAGTGCTCATGGGACTCCTGGCTCTGTACTCAGGAATTATTCCTGACTGACACAGGATGCCAGAGATTAATCCCAGATCAGTTCAAGCTAGGCAAATAGCTGACCTACTCTACTATGGCTATAGTCCCCAGAGTCCCTAGTTTATAGGAGGTATTTTCTGTAATGCTGAAGACTGGTGATGCTCGGGGTCCCATGTAGAGCCAGGGCCTCATATATGCATGTGATATATTCTACCACTTCAGTTATATCCCCAGTCACCCAAAGTCCCTCTTGAGTGTGAGATGCTCAGCTGCAAAAAAGAAAAGAAAAATGTGTTAATTGTGTATCTGGAATTCAGTTTTAACTAGAATTACGTATTTTATTTGACCAGACTATTGGGAATGAGGTGGAGAGCTAGAGGAACAATGAAAAGACTGATATTGGATCACTGGCTCCAAGAGTGTCTCCACTTCCACCCCTCCCATTCAGGAATTGAACCTTTTGTGATGCTGATATTTTCTCTGGTCCCATCTTTCTACCAGATAAATCTTCCCAGGTCTATGCCTTCGACATAGGCTTCCACACACTCCATCTAATTTTGACTCTGTGTTTTCTGATCTTAACTCACACTGACACATGGGGTCATACAGCTGAGCACAGAACTCTGTCTCTCACTGGACCCTGAATGCTTTTAAAAGGGCCCTGAGGACGGGGAGATGACTCAAAGGATTGGGGTGCATGCTTTACACGCTGGAGACCTGGATTAAATCCCCAGCACTATATGGTCCCCCAGCACTTCCGGAGTGGCTTTCTCCCCACACCCAAGCATTACACTGGGTAAAAAAACAAAACAAAGCAAAACAAAAAAACAAAAACAAAAAAAAAACATTAGTTAATTAATGAAGATGAAGAGGGCCAATGTCTGTTTTATCTGTATCTGATCTGTTGCCCAACAGAGAGTCCCACAACACAGAACACACTCAGTAAATACCCACAGAAAGCCTAGATTGAGAATCGTGGTGTTTAAGAAGCAAACAGGAACAAGCAAGAAATGTTTGGTTTCTCCTGAGGCAGAAGCCTTTTTCCCAGCCCCAAAGCAGCTCTGTTTCTTTTCCAGGAAGACCTGGTCCCTAGATAGAGGAGGGGACAAGTGCTCGTCCATAAAACAGATTTCAAAGTGTCTAAGACACTTCAAAAAACCATTAAGGGTTCTATCTGATTTTTTGTGGGGAAGGGAGAGCCACACCCGGCCATGCTCTGGGGTAACTCCTGCACTCAGAAACTATTTCTGTTAATTGTGGTTCTCAGGGATCAAACCCAGATCTGCCGCCAAGCAAGCCACCTATCAGCTGCACTATCGCTCCATTCCCTCTATCTGATTTCTTAACCCCTCTCAGCTTCTCAAAGTCTTCCTTAATGAGCCACATTCAAAGCCAAGGCCCATATGCACATGGGGAACTCGGTAGTTATTTGAAAGACTGGCAACCAATTTTTCCTACCAGTAACTCCCAACCTACTCTTCAGGATACATCAAGGATTCTGTGCTTCTCCAGGGCAGTCAACTCAATGAACCAAAGAATCTCAGACCACAACAGGATCTTTCCAGTGCACCTCGCAATTACCATCTCTTGCCTATCTTCCCTCCATTTTGGATTCAACAAAGAAAATCCTTTGAACCAGGTACATGTTCACTTTATGACCGGTTCTCAAATATTGGGACATTTTAATAAAGTCTAGGAATTCTGGGCTTTGTTGTTCAAATTTGTAAAACCAAGGGGTTAAGTCTAGATCAGCAGATCAGCACTGTTCCAGCCATACTTTGTGCAATGATAAAATATTTTGTGTTGTCCAATATTATTCCAATATGACTGCTGATTACTTCACACTTAATTGAACAATTGTGAAATATGCATTAAGTTTTATTTAATTTTAGGGGCCGGAGAGATAGCATGAAGGTAAGGTGTTTTCCTTGCAAGCAGAAGATCGGTTGTTCGAATCCCAGCATCCCATGTGGTCTCCCGAGCCTGCCAGGGGGGATTTCTGAGCATAGAGCCAGGAGTGGCCCCTGAGTGCTGCCGGGTGTGACCCAAAAACCAAAAAAAAAGTTTTATTTAATTTTAATTAATTTACATCTAAATAGTCATTTGTGGCAAGTGGCTACTGTATTAAAGAATGAAGTAGATAATAGCTTTTGGATGATTTCTATGTCTGTTCCATTTGAACATCCTTTTATCCAAATGCTTTGTCACACTATTCTTGGGGAAAAAATACAGACTTATTAGTCTGAAATCTGGATTGCAATGGCTATTCTCTCTTATCTGGATGGAAGATCTTGAGCATGTCACTTAAGCTCTATTTGTTCAACTCTGCAATTATGATGGCACAGAACATTATTATGAGCAATCAATACAACAGAGATTGCACATGTCACTATTATTCTTGGAAACTTTAGGAATTAAAAGATCCTGAAGTTTTCTTTGCTCAGAAAGATAAGAAGAGATGACTAGATAGCACTAATGGGCAGAAAACAACAGGCCCTTGGCTTGTATCTGAGTTTTTGAGAAAAGAGAAGGAAAAAAACAAGAACCTTAAGATAATATAAATTCATTTTTCTAAAATGAAAAAAAAAAGAACTACAATGAGAGTGTCTAATCAAACATGAATCTTAGAAAAGTTATGGCCAGGATAAATAGCAAATTTCATCAAATGAATAGAGAACTGGGCAAGTTTTCAGAGCCTGATACCATCAAATATTTTTCTTTTTTTCTTTTTTGGTTTTGAGGCACAACCAGCAGTGCTCAAGGATTACTCCTGGCTCCTTGCTAAAGAGTCATACTGGCAGTTTTGGGGAACCATATGGGATGCAGGGATCAAACCCGGGTCAGCCTCATCCAAGGCAAACACACTACCCTCTATGCTATCACTCAGCCCCCCATCTTGCTTTTACCATTCTTGCCATAAGGTTTCTTTTTTTTTTTTTTTTTTCCTTTTTGGGCCACACCGGTGATGCTCAGAGGTTACTCCTGGCTATGCGCTCAGAAATCACTCCTGGAATGGGGGACCATATGGGATGCTGGGGATCTTCCCGAGGTCCATCTTAGGTTAGTGCGTGAAGGCAAATGTCCTACCACTTCCACCACTGCTCCAGCCCCAATATGCTTTCATTTTGACTCCACTTGGGCACCATATAATTGGTCATAACCTGATTCATATGCAGTTTGTTAACAGCAAGTATGCTAGTTAGGAATTTTTTTCTCTTTGTAAATTAAAACCCTGAATAAATTAAAATTAACACATTCAACAAATGCACTCTGTCAATGAGTTAACATCCCCAAGTCCACTTGGTTCAGAGTCTCTAAAGTAATGAAATTTTTGAACTTGTGTCTTGATACCTGAACTTGCCCAGATATGAATGCTCTGGGGTTAAGATATGCTGCTTTGTCCAGAGAGCATTGTCTGATGACTTCTTTTAAAAGATACATATCCTGTTTCTAGTTGACATCTTTACTCTTTAAGGGCCTAGGATCCAAAAATATTGGACATCAAGCAATAGTTCTATTTGGGGGGGAGGGATCTGTAGCCCTAATGGATCATGTGACCTATTAAATTGATGTCAGATACCAAGGAACCACACAATCAGGCAGCAACAGAGAGAAAAAACATGGAAGAGTAGTCAAATATGTAACCCTTATTAGCACCAGAATTCAAATTATGTGTCCTGGGGCGGGAACAATAGTACAGCGGGGAGGGTGCTTACCTTGCATGTGGCAGACAAGGGTTCATTCCCCCACATCCCATATGGTCCCCTGATCCTGCCAGGATTCCAGAGCACAAAGCCAGGAATAAGCCCTGAGCAAAAGTGGGTGTGGCCAAAAATTCTTGCAAGCAAACAAACCAAAAAACTATGTGACCTTTCTAGGGGCCAGAACGATAGCACTGCAGGAGCAACAGCACAGAGGGGAGGCACTTGCCTTGCATGCGGCCAACCTGGGTTTTCTCCATTCATAAACTGGAGATGACCACGCCCACCTTCTGACACATAGTAACTGTCCAACAAACATTTATTAACAGATCATCTTGTTTGTTTTTTGAAAACATAATCCCTAATTTACTGTTATGCCCAATTTCACATGATCACATAGATCAGAAACTCAATTTGTAAAGAAGGAAAAACAACTCAGATGTTATAAATCAAACCCTGAATAAGGATTTTTATTAGTCTTAACTTTATCTCTCATTGGCCTCCCTCCCTTTGCCAGACACTTCCAATATCAAGTAGAGGGATTCTTTAGGGAGGCAAGGGTTCAAGGGCAGAGAGGACTGCTGGAGCTAGCCTGGGCAAGAAGGAGTCAGGGCTTCAGTATCCCAAGGGCCCCTGCAGACTCCCAGAGCTCCTGGTTGAAAGACAAGCCTACATTGTTTCATGAAGCTGCACATTGAGAATGAAGGTGTTGCTAAAGCCCAGGAAGGTTTGCCAGACTGTCAGCAATAAATTTACCTAGAGTAGGTGATGAAAATAGCTTTAAACTATTGATGAAAGATTGTTAACTCTGCTGCAGTCATCTGTTGACTCAGAGGGTTCCTGCATGATGTACAGAGGATGAGTTCCAGGCACATGAACATTTGCAGAGGGTTCTGCCAGTACTGGAGATCCAAGAGCTTGCAATAGAGCCTTCCAAGGAACTGGGAGCAGGGTCTAGGTCTCGCTCTGCAACCATATTACCACTGGAGTCCCCTTGCCCTTCACTGTTTGCAAAGGATTGCCTGACTTCTCAGGTCACTTGAACTTCAGACAACTCTGCCAAGAAATTGGTTCTTTCATATTGCAGGAGGGGACAAGGAGCCCAAGGAAGACAGTTTTGGTTCTGACTCCCCCAAGCACTAACTAAGCTCCATGGTTCACCAGAAGCAGAGGAGGAGGAGGAAGGCCCTTGGGCAATACTTGTGCTTAGAACAGCTAAAAGTGGTATGGGAGAGAGGGTGGGCAGCAGCTGACAATATTCTGCCTGTCTCCAGGGTGCCTAAACTGACCTACAGTTCCCCTTTGCAGGTCAGCAGGGCCAGGACGAAGGGGAAGCTGAGGCTGATGGACTCGTGGACCAGGACTTTGTCCCCCAGAACCACCATAATCAGAGGACTCACTTGCCACCACTCAGGAAACAGCACTGGCAGGAAGATGAGACCCAGGCAAAGGTACCATCTCTCACAGGCCATTCTTTGCCATTCTTGATTTCAGACTCCCTCACCACACCACTTCCTCTGAACCTCCTCAGAAGAGTCCTTTGAGCTTTATAGGCTCAATTCCCCAGTGCATCCCTGGGGGGAAACCCTAGCACTGTAGCTGCTCCAGGAGTGAAAGGGTTCTTGAGACCAGTTCACTGGGAACGTTCCAATCATGTTCCCACACAGTCAGTGATCACTGGGATCTCTGTAAGTCTAGAGGTAAATTAGTAGCCAGTTGGACTTTCACTCCTAGTTTTTCTGCACTCATTTCCCCACAGATCCTCAACCCAGTCAGGCCTCTAGATTTAATGAAGGAATAAAAAACTCTTGGAAGTAGCATCAGAAGCCCTGAGTTGGGACTGAAGAGAATGTACAGGGGTTAAGACCTTTGCTTTCAGGAAATCAACTCTTCTTTGACATTGGCACCACATTGTCAGGAATAATCCTGAGTACATAGCTGAAGATATGCCCTAAGCACCTTCAAATACAGCCTGAGTCAAATAAAAGGCCTCAGTTATAGATTCATGCATCTCACTAGGTATGTTCAGCCTGTCTGAGACTTGTAACTCACTATAAACTGAATCCTCAAGGCTAGATTGATATCACCTTAGATGGGGCATTTGCCTTGCACAGGGCTGACCCGGGTTTGATCTTCACATCCCATATGGTGCCCCGAGCCTACCAGGAGTGATTCCTGAGCTCGGAGCCAGGAGTTATATCTGAGCACCTCCAGGTATGACTCAAAAAAATAAAATAAAATAAAATAAAAGCAAACAACATAAAAAAAAAACACTGAATTTTCTCTTCTGCTTGTTAGAGCCTTTCTCTTACATTTCTCACAAGGTTATGATAAGAATGAAATAATTTAAAATATAAAATGCATTCGAGGCTCTAAGATCTGAGGTGTGTGTATACATATGTGTGATCATACATACATACATACAAATGACATTTTTTCACACAACAAAGACAATATCTGTGAACTCTCAGAAGAAAAGTGTCAGAGACTCAATGAGAATTATAAAGGAGAAAGGGAGAAGTATACTCCAGGAAAGGGATCAGAACATTTCATGATGGATAAAGACAGTGGTTGGACTCAGGTGTGGTTACACATTATTCTATCCTCCACAATCACATATTTTATTGGAAGAAACAGTATTCACAATCTCGTTATTCTAACCATGTTTTTCTTTTAAGGCTGTAAGAAACGCCGCCCCACCCGCTCCAGGAAACTCCAAGTGTAGCCAAAAGGTCTGACTGGTAAAGGTAACTGGTCTTTTCCTTTACAAAAACTCCTTTACAGGCTCCGTATCTGTCATTCTCTAGGGCATGTCCACAGAGAATCACCGTCACAGACATACCTCGGAGGGCAGTTGCCATGAGGAAGTACCACATATTCCCAGCAGGGCCTTCAGGAAGGCCTCCATGCATCCCTTCTGGCTTCTGAGTGACCAATCTCAGGTCACATTCTACGGAGGAGCCTTCCCCAAGCGGAAGGCAGGCCCCAGTGGTAAGAAGCCCAATACCAAGGGGCAGGAGCAGTGGCATAGAGGGAGGGCATTTACCTTGCATGTGGCTGACCTAGAACAAATCAGGATTCGATCCCCCTGTGTCTGATATAGTCCCCCAAGCCAGGAGCTATTTCTAAGCGCATAGCCAGGAGTAACCCCTGAGCATCCCCTGGTGTGGCCCAAAAACCAATAAATAAATAAATAAATGAAACCCAGTACCATGCCCCATGAGCTAGGAAAACCCAGCCCTCGGCCTTGATCCGAGAACACAGAGACATGCTGAGTAGAATTTCTTTGTGCCACTCAGGAATACCTTAAGAATACCAGCTCAGTCTTGCCCTTTAAGACTGAGCTGGTAACATGAACAGTGTTATTCTCCCATGAACAGTGTGTCTCTTGCATGTCTCTCTGTTTCTTTGCCTCTTTCCACTCTGAAGAAGCTGCATTCTCTTTTGAACATATCCTTCCCCTTTCTATCCCCTCACATCTCTATAAATCTGTTTCAGTAAAAGCAATTTGCTTTGCCATTTCACCTCCTCCTGCAATTATTTTCTGTCCGGAACAAAGCTGACAGACCCAGCATGCTAGTGCCAAGCTTAGGACTGACCTGAACTAGAGCAGCCATTTCCCTGAGTGCTGGTGTCCAAGTTGGGTAGAGCAGAGAGGTATAAATGATCTTTTCTTTTCTTATTTCTTTTTCTTTAAATTCTTTTTTGGTTTGTTTGTTTTGTTTTGTTTTTGGTCACACCAGGCAGCGCTCAGGGGTTACTCCTGGCTCTGTGCTCAGAAATTGCCCCTGGTAATATGGGATGCCAGGATCTGTCCTGTGTTGGTTGTATACAAGGCAAACGCCTTACCGCTGTGCTCGCTCAGGCCCATTTTTTATAAATTCTTTATTTAAACACTATGATTACAAATATGACTGTAGTTGGGTTTCAGTCACGAAAAGAACACCCCGTTTCACCAGTGCAACATTCCCATCACCAATGCCCCCATCTCCCTACTCCCACACCCCCTGCCTGTATATGAAACAGGCATTCTACTTCTCTCACTCTGGTTTTAAAAAAAATAAAAGACGGGGCTGGAGAGATAGCATGGAGGTAAGGCGTTTGCCTTTCATGCAAGAGGTCATCGGTTCGAATCCCAGCGTCCCATATGGTCCCCCGTGCCTGCCAGGAGCAATTTCTGAGCATGGAGCCAGAAGTAACCCTGAGCACTGCCGGGTGTGACCCAAAAACCACAAAAAAAAAAAAAAAAAAAAAAAAAAAAAAAAAACTACATTAAAAAAAATAAAAGACGTTATTGTGATAATGCCCAGAGATGAGGGCCGGAAGGACCGGCTCACAATATGAAGCTCACCTCAAAGAGGGAAGAGTGCAGTTAGAGAAATAATACACTAGCAACTACCAAAACAATGTTGATCTTTTCTTATCTTTTAATAAATTCTTTAATTGAGTCACTGTGAGATAGTCACAGAGTTGTTCATGATTGAACACCTTTTTTTTTTTTTTTTGGAGTCTGCTTCTCTTATTCTCCACTTTACCCTGCCATCAACAACAAGATGACAGCTGTCTTTTTTTAATGGCTTATAAAGTTTTCATGAACAGTTGAAGCATAATAGTTCAGAATACATGTATTGCAATCATGTAAATGAAATAAATTTTTTATGAGAAGTGGAGTCCAAACAATAAAATCATGGATGGGGTACTTGCCTTGCACACAGATGACCTGGGTTCAATCTCCAGCACCACATAGTATCCCCTAAATCTGCCAGGAGTGATCCCTGAGAGCAGGGGAAGGAGTAAGCCCTAAGCAAATCAGGTGTGACCCAAAAAGCAAACCCAGGGCCAAAAGAAGGTGTGAGAAGAGTGAAGGGTTACTCCTTACTTAGGCTCAACTGCACACACTCTGCAACTACCTTCCTGGGTCCCAGCCACACCCCAAGACCTTCCCATCTCCCAAGTGTATTTTGGAAAACTTACTGAGAACATATTGACACGAGAGCTGCAATAGAGTTGGGTCGATTCCACCACATTCAAGTATGATTCACTGGTTGTGCACATTGACATGTTGTTCATCTTTCCAAGTGAAGCTCCTTTTCTTTTTTGGGGGGTGGGTTTTGGGTTTTTGCAGGTCAGCTGTGTGCAAAGCAAATGCCCTACTATTGTGCTATCACTCTGGCCCCAAGGCTCCCTTTCTTTAGCTGGAGAGTGGGAAGAGTAAATCCTATTTCCATCCAGAAATTGCAGGGAGGCCATGAGTTAAAACACTTAAAAACCATGTTAACTACTTTGCCCAATTCTCATCCCATCATTAGCCCTGAATACACATTAACTAGTACCATTACCATGCTAACAACTGACTCAGCCAAGCTCAACTCAGCCCAGAGAATGAGAAGCAAATTTAACTCCCCAAGGGGTGTCTTCTACCTAGTCTCCTACCCCCTCACACAGTTTCCATGAACCTCCGTGATAGAAGGTGAAAGTCTGTTGCCGGAACCCCAGAAACATCCCCAATTCTCACCCAAGCCCTATTTCACAGGCCAGCAAAGGATTCGCCACCTCCACCAGAATTGGAGCCCACAACTAAAGGAGCCACAAGAGGAAACCAATCAGAGATGCCTTTTCCCTCCTGTCACTCCGGCTCCAAGCTGGGAGAAAAACATACTGAAAGAAGTTAAGAAAAAACAGGTAAGTGTGTGTGTTGTATGTATGTGTGTTATGTGTGTGTGTGTGATCTTTAAAGAATAATTTCAGGGCCTGAGCTATAGCACAACAGGTAGAATATTTGCCTTGCCTGTGGCCAACCCAGGTTCGATCCCTAGCATCCCATATGGTCCCCCAAACATGCCAGGAGTGATTTCTGAGCACAGAGCAAGCAGTAACCCCTGAAAACCCCTTAATGTGGTCCAAAAATAAAAAGACTAGTTCCAAAATGAGGTGACTGGAGGAGCTGTCTGCAACAGAGACCTGGCCATCTGCATGTTGGGAAGTAAAGTTTCTAAATGCTTTTGGCTTGACTAATAATAAATTGACACAAGGCAGATTAACACAGGAAACAAAGAAATCAAGTTTCATACTTATGGAAGCATCAGCAATCCAGAAGCTAAGAGGTGGCCAGAGCAGGCTTGTTTTATACCTTTTAAACTAAGAAACAATGATTTTAAAAAGACAGAGAAACTTTCTGCTCTGATGAGAGAAGAAAAACCTTGTCCATCCTGAGTTGGCCATTCAGCTGACTCTCTGGCTCCTGAGGCAGCCCAAGGGACTTTCCTCCCAAATAAGTGGGAGATTTATTTCCTGCTTTCTGGGCAGAGCAGAGAAGGCCAGAGTGTTCTTATTGCCCTGTTCCTTCTCAAGTAACTTCAATTCCAAGTCATTGGTATAATGTAGTGGCATGTTTGAGGCGGGACTGCTCTGCACCCCAGCCAGTCCCATCATTCATTTCTAAGCACCCCAAATGGAGCTGCGCGGGGAAAGGAGCAGGGAGAGGAGAAGCTGCAATGACTTGCTAAAGGTTGAAAATGGTGCACGTTGTGCAAGGCACCCAGGCTGCCCAGCACCTACCTGGACAACAAGTCTGCAGTGGCCACACTTGCTGCTCACCACAGAATGCTTTGTTCTGCTCAAGGGTCCTCTGAAAACCCTTAGATTTACAGAACCACATTTGGAATCAGAGACCACTGATCTCATTCCAACTCCGGCAAAGCTGGGATCTGGAACCCAGCAAAGCTTTTGTTTGCTTGGCAGGTTATCACCTTTGAAGATGGGAGTAGAGTTTGCAGCTCTTCCCATTCCTTTGGCCATCCCATGTACCTTCATCTGGAGGAATGGTCTATGTTGTCCCTGTGAAGCTCTGGAAGAATCCATGATGCTTGGCAGTTACCCACATAGAGCGCAGGCTAGCAGGGCCTGCAGAATGTTCTAACGCATGGCAGTCATGGAACCTGGAGATCATGCATTCCCTTGAATCGCAGTGACCTCATCACCATGCACAGATGACAGGGTCACGTCTGCAGGACTGCTCGGAGACTGAGCAAGGATGCACTCTGTGCATGTGCCTGCCACTGAGGCATAGCGAATGTATGTCTTTTGAGAGGAGGAGTGCCAGTGAGAAAGGCTGTTTTGTCTCTTTGGGCTCTTTCTCCAATTTTCCTGTATTAAAGCTGATCTGAACTTTCCCTTCCATGCCCAATGCCTTTCCCAGTGCCTTTGGCTCTGATGAAGCAACAGAGGAAATTGCGGGCATCTCTGAGGTCCTAAGTGGAGTCCCCAAGTGCAGGATGCCAGGCAGGGCAGGCATCTTTTCCCTTCTCCCTGCCTGAACATATGAGAGGGCAGTAGCAACCAGCCTTTCCTCAGTGTTAAAAGTCTACCACATTTTAATTGGAATAAAGACATTAAGGCCTGGCTTGTTGGCCACACCCTGTACCAGCCATTTGAGTTTCCACCTGGATTTCTCAATGCAAACCTTGTCCAACCAAATGCACAAGGTTAGTATTCAGAATGGGGCAGTTGGCAGGCGCTGGCAGCTGGACTGTGAACGCATAAAGCTCTTATGTGCTGTGTTTGGCTGGTCCTTTCCTAATGGCTAGGCTTGACGACTAGTTTTCTGCACATACTGGGTCTAATCTCTTCCCTTCCTCGTTTAATTCTAAGTACATCTGATAAATTCATTCTTAGTATGTGTTTGAGATCCTTTTATTCTTTTTGAGCACTAGACAAAGTGAAGAGGAAAAAAACAACACACTTTTCTGTTTCCGCCTGTGAAATTGAACTCCCCGGTCTGCAAATTCCATTCCCCAGAGTCAGGTTCACATGTTAAAAGCTGCAAACTAAAGAAGAAATTCTTAGCAACTTCTGAATAATTGGAAACAGGAGGCTTGGGCACTCCCACTAGTGTCTCTCGCACCATGTAGAAGCTGATATACACAGACATGCTTAAGTTTGTGGACTTTAGACACACACAAAATTGGACCAAATATTTGATTCTGACTGATTTTTTGGTGTTTTTTGGGGGGGGCCACAGTGACTAATTTTTTTTAAATCTTTATTCATGCTGCTGAAGACTAAAGATAACTAAATATGCTGCTAGTGGGGAGATTGGAGGTTAAACCCTACTTAAAAAAAATGTTCTCTCAGAGAAATAATTTTAACTCTGGGGGCCAGAGAGATAGTACAGCAGGTAAGGTGCTTGTCTTTTACGTGGCCAACTTGATTTAGATCCCCTCAGACCATATGGTTCCCTAGCACTGCCAGGAATGATTCCTGAGTACAGAACTAGGAGTGTGGCCTAAATTAATAAATATATAATTTTGACTTCAAACACTATAAGAAGCATCTATGCTTAAGGGGCAAGAAATGCAACATGGAGCAAGGAAAGCCTCTTCAACAGTGGTGTTGGCACAACTGGTTAGCCACTTTAAAAAAAGCAAACTCAGACCCCCAGCTAACACCATGCACAAAAGTCAAATCCAAATGGATTTGGATAAAGACCTTTCTAGCAGGCTTGAAACCATAAGGTACATAGAACAACACATAGGTAAAACACTCCATGACATTGCGACTAAAGGCATCTTCAAGGAGGAAATAGCACTCCCCAAACAAATGGAAGCAGAGATAAACAGATGATACTATATTAAGCTGAGAAGTTTCTGCACCTCAAAGGAAATAGTGCCTAGGATACAAAAGCCACCCACAGAATGGGAGAAACTATTCATCCAATACCCATCAGACAAGGGACTAATATCAAAATATACAAGGTACTGGCAGAACTTAGCAAGAAAAAAACATCTAACGCCATCAAAAAGTGGGGAGAAGAAATGAACAGACACATCCTCAAAGAAGAAATACAAATGGCCAAAAGACACATGAAAAAATGCTCCACATCACTAATCATAAGAAAGATGCAAATCAAAAAACTATGAGGTACCATTTCACACTACAGAGACTGGCACACATCACAAAGAGCAAGAACAATCAATGCGGGCCTGGAGAGATAGCACAGCGGCATTTGCCTTGCAAGCAGCCGATCCAAAACCAAAGGTGGTTGGTTCGAATCCCGGTGTCCCATATGGTCTCCCGTGCCTGTCAGGAGCTATTTCTGAGCAGATAGCCAGGAGTAACCCCTGAGCACCGCCGGCTGTGGCCCAAAAAAAAGAACAATCAATGCTAGCTGGGATGTGGAGAGAAAGGAACTCTCATTCACTGCTGGTGGGAATGCCATCTAGCACAGCCTTTATGGAAAACAATATGGAGATTCCTAAAAAAAAAACTGGAAATTGAAATTGAGCTCCCATATGATCTAGCTATACCACTCCTAGCGATATACCCTAGGAAAACAAAAATACAATTCAAAAATCCCTTCCTCACATCTATATTCATTGCAGCGTTATTTACAATAGTCTGACTCTGGAAACAACCAAAATGTGCTTCAACAGATGAATGACTAAAGAAACTGTAGTACATATACACAATAGAATATTATGCAGCTGTCAGGAGAGATGAAGTCATGAAATTTTCCTATACGTGGATGTACATGGAATCTATTATGCTGAGTGAAATAAGTCAGAGGGAGAGAGATAGACACAGAATAGTCTCACCCATCTATGAGTTTTAAGAAAAATTAAGAACATTATTGTAATAATGCCCAGAGACAATAGAGATGAGAATCAAAAGGACTGGCTCACAATATGAAGTTCACCACAAAGAGTAGTGATGCAGTTGGGGAAATAACTACACTAACAATTATCATGACAATCTTAATGGTGAGAGAAGTAGAATGCTTGTCTTAAATACAGGCAGGGGTGGGGGACGTGGGGGCATTGTGGTGGGAATGTTGCACTGGTGAAGGGGGGTGTTCTAATTATGTCTGAAACCCAACTACAACCATGCTTGTAATAATGGTGCTTAAATAAAGATTTTATTTTAAAAAAAAGCATCTATGCTTAACTCACTCTATCCTCAAGGTATCCCATGAGGCAGGAATCCTAGCTGCTCCAATTCTTCACAGAAAGATGGCAGGACTCAGGCAGGCAACAAGGAAAGCAAACACCTCTGGCTGGCTGAACTTCCTTCCCTTAAGGCTGCTCAGATGATGACCCCTCACCTAGATTTTTCCCCAATCCAATAGATGTTGAGATTTCTCCCTTTTCCTACATCTCAATTTTCTTTCTGGTAGATTCTACAAGCATTTTCACTAGATTACTAGTTGGATGAGCACAACAGCCTGGTTCCCAAGAGCCAAAGCAAGACCACATGAGTGAGATTATCAGTCATTGCTTCCCAACCTCACTACTAAAGTGCCATTCCAACCAGCACCTTCTGGTGCTAGAAACACAACACATTAAATTAGAAACACACTCCTAGGGATATACCCTAGGCACACAGAAACACAATACACACCTATATTTATTCATTGCAGAGCTATTTACAATAGCAAGAATCTGAAAACAACCCAGATGCCCAACAACAGATGAGTGGCTAAAGAAACTGTAGTACATATACACAATGAAATACGATGCAGCTGTCAGGAGACACAAGGTCAAAAAATTTTCCTATACATGGATGTACATGGAATCTATTATGCTGAGTGAAATAAGTCATAAAGAGAGAGATAGACACAGAATAGTCTCTCTCATCTATGGTTTTTTTTTTATTTTTTGGGTTTCTTTTTGTTGTTGTTGTTGTTGTTTGTTTGGATTTTGGGTCACACCCGGCTGAGCTCAGCTCAGGGGTTACTCCTGGCTCTGTGCTCAGAAATCACCTCTGGCAGGTGGGGGACCATATGGGATGCCGAGATTCGAACCACTGTCCATCCTGTGTTGGTTGGATGCAACACCTTACCGCTGTGCTATCGCTCAGGCCCCAGTTTTGTTTCTTGTTTTTGTTTGTTTGTTTTGGTTTTTGGGTCACACCCGGTGATGCTCAGGGGTTATTCCTGGCTCTGTGCTCAGAAATTACTCCTGGCTTGAGGGACCATATGGGACGCCGGGGGATTGAACCATGGTCCATCCTAGGCCAGTTGCATGCAAAGCAAATTCCCAACCACTGCACCACCACTCCAGCCCCTGCATCTATGGGTTTTAAGAAAAGTAAAAAAAGGGGCCGGGCGGTGGCGCTGGAGGTAAGGTGCCTGCCTTACCTGCGCTAGCCTAGGAGACGGACCGCGGTTCGATCCCCCGGCGTCCCATATGGTCCCCCAAGCCAGGAGCGACTTCTGAGCGCATAGCCAGGAGTAACCCCTGAGCGTTACCGGGTGTGGCCCAAAAACCAAAAAAAAAAAAAAAGTAAAAAAAAAAAACATTATTGTAATAATACCCATAGACAATAGAGATGAGGGCTGGAAGGTCTAGCCCAACAATATGAAACTTGCCACAAAGAGTGGTAAGTTCAGTTGGAGAAATGACTACACTGACAACTACCATGACAATGGTAGTGAGTGAGAGAAATAGAATGCCTGTTTTGAATGCAGGCAAGAAATGTGGGAGGAGGGAGATGAAGGGCATTGGTGATGGGAATGTTGCACTGGTGAAGGGGGGGGTGTTCTTTATATATATATATATAAAACTGAAATCCAACTACAAACATGCTTGTAATCATGGTTCTTAAATAAAGATATGTATAAAAACTTATAAACACAACACACTACACTAGAGATACTACACATGACACTAGAGACACAACACATGACATTAGAGACACACACATTATGCCACCTCTGTCCTCTGCAGGAAACAGGCTTAAGGTAGCTGCCATTTTTTATTTTTGTTTGTTCTTCCATTGTCTCCAGGCACCAAACACTGTGAAATTGCCTCCTATCTCCAAAGAAGTACCTCGAGTTCTGGCCCCCCTTAGGAGACAACGCAAAGTCCATGATCCCCCTGCAGAGCTCTTCATTTTCCCAGTGGAGATTCATTTTCCCACCCAACATTGCTCCAAAGGGAAAACTCACAGAAGAGGTAGGTCCCCTATGGGCAGATATTTCGAGAGAGCAGGGGGAGCTCTGGCAGGCTAGGAAAGACTGAGTTTAGGGCCCACTCTCACAACCTTCTCCTAAATCAAGTCTGATCCTCCCAGGATCTTCCTCTTCAGATAATTTTTAAAAGATTTTTATATTGAGTTTCAGGCATATATTGTTCCAACATCAATCCCTTTACCAATCAGTGTCCATGGTCCTTCACTAATGTCCCCAGTTTCCCTCCTCCCTACCCAGCCTATCTCTGTGTTAGGCACTTTTCCTTCCCCCATTGTCTTAGTTAGTTCATATGTCTTTCTTAACTCATATGCCTCAATAACATGATTCCTACTCTACTCTTTGTATCTATTCCCATTGGGCATTTGATGCTCCCCTACAAAGTTTCTTTATAATTCACATCCGAGAGACCTTTCAGAGTTTGTTCCTTTCCCTCTGACTCATTCCACTCAACACAATATTCTCCAGATCTATTCATGTTGCATCAAATTGCATGATTACTTTTTCTAATGGTCAAGTAGTATTACATTGTGTTTCTCTATACAATCATCTATTCATGGGCATTTGGCTTATTTCCATATTTTGGGCTATTGTATGTAGTGCTGCAATGAACATAGGAATGCAGAGGTCTTTCTTTTCTGCATTGTGGCCTTTGGGGATATGTTATCAGGAGTAGAATTGTTGGACCATATAAAAACTCAATTCCTAGTTTTTGAGTAATGTCCATATTGTCTTCCAAAAATTCTGGACCAGTCAACATTCCCACCAGCAATTATTTTTTTTAAGGAAAGAAAAGGGTAAAATCTAGAAAGAAATATCTCCTGGTTATAATCAGCTCAATTCTGGGAAATGACTCAACAGTTGGATTATACCTGGTGGTCCTCAGGGGCTATTCCTGACTCTGGGCTCAAGTATCACTCCTGGAAGTGTTAAGGAACCAGATGAGTTACCTGGGATCAAACTGAAGTTGGCCACATGCAAGGCAAGGGAATTAGGAACCCCCCCCCATCTCATTCTGATCCTTCAACTCAAATTGTTTAAACATTTAACATTTTTTAAAGCATGGAGCTTTATGCTGAGTAGTGCATTTTGTTAAACTGGGATAGAAAAAAAAAAGAAAACAGACAGACACATAAATAAATGTAATGCACCACATGTGTTATGAAGGTGCAAGAATTTATAGGCAGCTTACAAATGCAGCAGGAATCTCCCTCCATTTTTATATACTAATAAAACCATTGTAAACTGAAATTTTCCTAAGTATAAGGTGGAAATAATTGCCTAACCAATCAAATGTCATAATTTAGCATAGTTGGACCTTAAATGTGTTCAGAGACTTACTCTCTAGTTCCCCAGAGAGTTGTGGATCTATTCCATAGTGTGGCTAACTAGGAGATGAGGGTTGTGCCCACTCACTGCCCAGCCCTGGGGGAAATATGACCCCCATATTACACATTGCACATTCTGGTTGTGAACATCTGTGTATAAAACCAAGCAACTTATTAAAATTGATGGGGGGAGTGGTCCCAAGGTACAGAGAAATGAACACCATTGACATGTGGAAGGAGTTTGTTGATTCCAGTGAGCACTAGATTTGAGTCTCCTGACAATCCAGGTTAAAAAAAAATGGATCTTGGATTTATAGAAGAAAGACCAACATGTTGAAAAAGTTACTTTTCTCATTTTTAAATCCAGTCATTTTTTTTTTAACATCAAATGATCTCTCAAAAGGGCGGGTAGTTTGTTCTTCTATGCAAAGGGCCAAGAGATAGATAATGTGGATGGGAGCTTAAGTCACTTCTGTAGGGGGCAGAGACAAGGTTCCAAGCAGTCCTCAGAGGCCCAGGGAATTCTCCCAGAAACTCTCAGCCAATCAGGTCACAGTTCAATGTGAGGGTCCAAGTTTGTGGTGCCATGTGGAGTTTGGGGAGCTGAGTAGTACTTGGGGACCCAGGAGGGTGCTGAGGGCCTCTGGAGCCACTCCTGACCATGTTGTGGGGGTTTTCAGGGATGCACATGGTGCTTCTCAAGAAAGATCCATGCCCCAACCTCTGTGCCATGTCTCTGGCCCTACGAAGGCTAAGGCCTCCTCTGAGCCCTCACCTGTGCAGCAGGTAGAAATTCTTTCTTTCCCACTGCCCTCCACAATGCCCACAGCCAAGCATACTTTCTTTTTTTTTTTTTTTTTGGTTTTTGGTTTTTGGGCCACACCCAGCGTTGCTCAGGGGTTACTCCTTGCTGTCTGCTCAGAAATAGCTCCTGACAGGCACGGGGGACCATATGGGACACCGGGATTTGAACAAACCACCTTTGGTCCTGGATCAGCTGCTTGCAAGGCAAACGCCACTGTGCTATCTCTCCAGGCCCCAAGCATACTTTCTTTTTTTTTTTTTTTGGTTTTTGGGCCACACCCGGTAACGCTCAGGGGTTACTCCTGGCTATGTGCTCAGAAGTTGCTCCTGGCTTGGGGGACCATATGGGACACCGGGGGATCCAACCTCGGTCCATCCAAGGCTAGCGCAGGCAAGGCAGGCACCTTACCTTTAGCGCCACCGCCCGGCCCCTAAACAGGCTTTCCATTTCCCTCATACAATCTCATTATTAGGACAGTTCAAAATGTAGTTATTTCTCTAACTAAACTCATCCCTCTTTGTGGTGAGCTTCCTGAGGTGAGCTGGAACTTCCAGCTCTTTTCTCTTTTGTGTCTGAAAATTATTATTGCAAGAATGTCTTTCATTTTTCTTAAAACTCATAGATGAGTGAGACCATTCTGTGTTTCTCTCTCTCTCTCTCTCTGACTTATTTCACTCAGCATAATAGATTCCGTGTACATCCATGTATAGGAAAATTTCATGACTTCATCTCTCCTGACAGCTGCATAATATTCCATTGTGTATATGTACCACAGTTTCTTTAGCCATTTGTCTGTTGAAGGGCATCTTGGTTGTTTCCAGAGTCTTGCTATGGTAAATAGTGCTGCAATGAATATAGGTGTAAGGAAGGGGTTTTTGTATTGTATTTTTGTGTTCCTAGGGTATATTCCTAGGAGTGGTATAGCTGGATCATATGGGAGCTCGATTTCTAGTTTTTGGAGGAATCTCCATTTCGCTTTCCATAAAGGTTGAAGTAGACGGCATTCCCACCAGCAGTGGATAAGAGTTTCTTTCTCTCCACATCCCCGCCAACACTGTTTATTCTCATTCTTTGTGATGTGTGCCATTCTCTGTGGTGTGAGGTGGTACCTCATAGTTGTTTTGATTTGCATCTCCCTGATGATTAGTGATGTGGAGCATTTTTTCATGTGTCTTTTGGCCATTTGTACTTCTTCTTTGTCAAAGTGTCTGTCCATTTCTTCTCCCCATTTTTTGATGGGATTAGATGTTTTTTTCTTGTAAATTTCTGTCAGTGCCTTGTATATTTTGGAGGTTAGCCCCTTATCTGATGGGTATTGGGTGAATAGTTTCTCCCACTCAGTGGGTGGCTCTTGTAACCTGGGCACTATTTCCTTTGAGGTGCAGAAGCTTCTCAGCTTAATATATTCCCATCTGTTAATCTCTGCTTTCACTTGTTTGGAGAGTGCAGTTTCCTCCTTGAATATGCCTGTAGTCTCAATGTCCTGGAGTGTTTTGCCTATGTCTTCACATAATTTTTTGTTGTAAGGACACTTGGAATTCTTGCCAGGAAGAATATGGCAGAGCTTAGAAGTCCAGGTAATGAAATGGCCTGTGAAAGAAGTTTCTGAGCTCAGGAGAAGGTCCACTGAGGGCTTGTGTAGATAGATATGTGTGTCAATGGTCTTTAAATTGTACACAATGAGGATCCAGAGCACAGTGGGAGGGCATTTGCCTTGCATGCAGCCAACCTGGAACAGACCTGGGTTCGATCCCCAGCATCCCATATGATCCCCTGAGCCTGCCAGGAGCGATTTCTGAGAGCAGAGACAGGGATAACCACTGAGTGCCACTGGGTGTGCCTCAAAAACAAACAACAACAACAACAACAACAACAAAAATTGTACACACTGAGGATCTGGGTTCTTTGCAGGAGGTATACATTATGGTATAGAAGTAAAGTTTGGTGTCTGTCTACACCACAGGGCCAACAGGAGGAAACACAACTACAAAACTAACCTTCCAAATGAGCCTGACAACAAGGCTGGCAGTAGGCTTGGAGAGAACAGAGGCCACTGGTGGAAGGAAGGTCACAGTGGTGCTGGGATTGGTGGTGGAACACTGTATGCATGAAACTCGTTATAAACATCGTGCCTTTAAAAAAATGTTTTTAAGGGCCCGGAGAGATAGCACAGCGGCGTTTGCCTTGCAAGCAGCCGATCCAGGACCAAAGGTGGTTGGTTCAAATCCCGGTGTCCCATATGGTCCCCCGTGCCTGCCAAGAGCTATTTCTGAGCAGACAGCCAGGAGTAACCCCTGAGCAATGCCGGGTGTGACCCAAAAACCAAAAAAAAAAAAATGTTTTTTAATCTGCAAACTTAATTTTTTTGGGGGGGAGGGGGGTTTGGGCCACAACCAGCGACCATCAGGGGTCACTTCTGGCTCTGCGTTCAGAAATTACTTCTGGCAGCCTGGGGGGGGGGGGGACATATAGGATGCAAGGAATCGAACCCAGGTTCGTCCCGGGTCGGCTGCGTGCAAGGCAAACACCCTACCACTGTGCTATTGCTCTGGCCCCATGCTTGTTTGTTTTTATTATTTCGGGCCACCACTGGTGGTGCTCAGGAGTTACTCTTGGCTCTACTCTCAGAAATGGCTCCTAGCAGGCTCTGGGGACCATATGGGATACCGGGAATTGAACCGTGGTCTGGCCCAGGTCGGCTGCATGCAAGGCAAATGCCCTACCACTATGCTATCTTTCCAGCCCCCAAACTTTATTTTTTTTAACTATTTCCTAGGTGCTCCACAGCCTGAGTCAGGAGCAGAAAGAGGAGAGATCAGGTCTTTCTGGAAGCCTCCCCCAAAGCGCTTCGAAAGGCTGAGAAAATGGACAGTGCATCTCCCAAGAGGCCAGGACAGAGACGAGTGGTCCCAACCAGGTAGCTCCTCCTCACCATCACCCTAAAGATCTCTCCTTCCAAAGGAAGCAAGGCATGATCCAGTGTCTTCCACCCCGTAAAATTCTGTCCCATTGCTATAGCATATGACTCCTTCCCAGTCACAGGCTGGTTTTATTTAAACTTTGACCAGTGCTGTAACCAGGCACTGTTCACCTTGCACTTGGTAAATTGGGTTCAATCCCTGACACTATGTATGGCCTCAA
Organism: Suncus etruscus; assembly: GCF_024139225.1. Taxonomy (NCBI): domain Eukaryota; kingdom Metazoa; phylum Chordata; class Mammalia; order Eulipotyphla; family Soricidae; genus Suncus; species Suncus etruscus. Next base: position 116,823,034 of record NC_064852.1, on the reverse strand, counting down.
GCACCCTGGAGGGATCCTTGACACAGAATCAAAAAACCCTGAACACAGCCAGGTGTGCACCCCCCCCCCCAAAATCAAACCAACTTGGTATCCTACTCAGGAACTGTTTATCATCAAATATCTTTCTCCTTAAGTTTTCCAGTTGTAGATATAAAAACACCATACACTTTGGTCTATACTAATTAGTTTATGTGTTGGGTTTTTTTGGTTTTGTTTTTGTTGGTGATGGTGGTGAAGGGTATTTGGGGGGTGTTTGTTTTTGATAGTGCTCAGGAGCTAACACCTGGCTCTGCTCTCAGGGATCTCTCCTGCCAGGCTCGGGTGACCATATGGGATAATGTGGATCAAACCCTGGTTGGCTGCATGCACACCTTCTCTGTTGTACTATTTCTCCAGCCCCTGTGCTGTTTTTAACCCAGGGGATTTCATTGGTTAAAAATAAAATTTATTGGGGCCCGGAGAAATAGCACAGCGGCGTTTGCCTTGCAAGCAGCCAATCCAGGACCAAAGGTGGTTGGTTCGAATCCCGGTGTCCCATATGGTCCCCCGTGCCTGCCAGGAGCTATTTCTGAGCAGACAGCCAGGAGTAACCCCTGAGCAATGCCAGGTGTGGCCCAAAAACAAAAAAAAATTAAAAAAATAAATAAATAAAATAAAATAAATTTTATTTTTTCATACCTGTATAACAATGCATCTTAAGATGTGAAATTTTCCTATACATGGATGTACATGGAATCTATTATGCTGAGTGAAATAAGTCAGAGAGAGAGAGAAAAACGCAGAATGGTCTCACTCATCTATGGGTTTTAAGAAAAATGAAAGACACCCTTGTAATAATAATTTTCAGACACAAAAGAGAAAAGAGCTGGAAGTTCCAGCTCACCTCAGGAAGCTCACCACAAAGAGTGATGAGTTTAGTTAGAGAAATAACTACATTTTGAACTGTCCTAATATTGAGAATGTATGAGGGAAATGTAGAGCCTGTTTAGGGTACAGGCGGGGGTTGGGTGGGGAGGAGGGAGATTTGGGACTTGGGTGATGGGAATGTTGCACTGGTGATGGGTGGTGTTCCTTTTATGACTGAAACCCAAACACAATCATGTATGTAATCAAGGTGTTTAAATAAAAAAAAATTAAAAAAAAAAAGATGTGTATTCCTAAATATACAGGTAGCCTCCTCCACCACTTGTTTTATTCGAATACCTTTTCTTTTTAACTCAGTTTTATTTATTTGTTCTATTTTAATATATACATTTTTTTCTATCCTTACCATTTTGGTGCTGCTTGGTACTAAAAGCCTTGACTGGGATAAAAGCTCAGAACAAAACCAGGCAACAGAGACTGTGTGTGCAGCCTGTCATCCTTACCCAGAATAGCATCAGCAACACAGTATGACGCCATACGTTCTTGTATGGGCACAGTAAAAAAAGGGGAAACCATAGACACAGAAACAAGATCTTATCTTCTAGGGATAAGAACTCACTTTTTATAGCAGAAGGGTGCCTCCCATTCTGAACATGTGTCATGTAGATACAACCAGTCCCCAGAAGATTGGACAGTGTTAGTCCAATCCGAAACCCCAGATCCCCAACATAGAAATGATACAGCTCAAGGCAACACCACCAGGAACTAAGCTCTATTGGGAGATTTATAACATTACTCTGGCACCAACTTGTGCCAGTTTTGATATGACAACGAGGAAAGGAAAACTTGACCTAAGACCAGGCTGTCCTATCACATCACCTAACACTAAATGGAATCAGAAGAGATGTCCTTTGAACTGTGAAAAACAAGAGCACCAACAACAGAAAACTGACTTTGACAACCGTGACTGAACAGAACCTACCTTGGGACTAAAAAGGAAAACCCTACCCTAGGCTGTAGCCCAGGACACATAAAAAACAACAACAACAACAACAACAACAATAATATGTCTTATTGCAGAGGTCCAACTTGGACAACAGAGACTGAGTAGAATCTTTGGATCCATAATATCCTAGGTTTCGGCTTAGGGACTGAACAAAAACAGGGAGTAAGTGTTACAGAAGACTGAACACAACAACAACGATGGATAGGAACCTCTAGAACCTAGAGACTCTATCCTAGACCCTGACCTATAACCTGCGCAAATACCAAGATCGCTAGCTACAGTGGCTTGATTTTCTCACACACAACCGAGAGGAAACTTTCCTGGCATCACAAAAAAGCCTTTGGGATGGGGTAATGAGTATATATGGAGCCAGGAGTTGATCCCATGATGGTATGCTTCAAGGATGAAGAAACCCTGAATCTTTTAGGCCATGGGAATTTCCTTTCTTCCCCAATGCTTACTGTGCCTATGCAAAAAAAAAAAAAAAAAGTGGGGGTAACACCAAACCCTACCACTCCAGCACCCATACTTTTTCTTGTTTTGTTTTGATTTGTTAGTTTTTGACTTTAATTTCCTTCTCTTTTTTCTTCCACTTTTCTCTTTCTTTTTCACTCTTGTGGTTATTATTTAGAGATTTATTTTTATTTTTATTTGCCGGGTCCATATTTTTTCTTTTTTCTTCCATTTTTCTTTTCTTTTTTTTTTTCCTCTCTCTTCTTTCTTTTTTTGGTAGTTGTCACCAAATTTTTTTCTCTCTTTTTTCTTATCCTTTTTATCTTCAATGATGGTGGAATAGATGCTCAATCTACAACAAGCTGTAAAGTGGAGACCAGTTGCACTAGCATTCTGGGGGTAGAGGAGGGAGATATGGAATGTATACTGGGAACAGGGGTGGAGGGAGGACAGTACTGGTGGTGGGAATGCCCCTCATTCATTGTCACTATGTACCATAAATGATGCAGTGAAAGATTTGTAATGCACTATGGTCACAATAAAAATTAAAAAAATAGGGCCCGGAGAGATAGCACAGCGGTATTTGCCTTGCAAACAGCTGATCCAGGACCAAAGGTGGTTGGTTCAAATCCCGGTGTCCCATATGGTCCCCCGTGCCTGCCAGGAGCTATTTCTGAGCAGACAGCCAGGAGTAACCCCTGAGCAATGCCGGGTGTGGCCCAAAAACCAAAATTAATTAATTAATTAATTAATTAAAAATAAAAATGAATAAAATTTATTTTTTCATGAGACGCTCCTAGTGAGAATAAAAGTCTTCATTTCAAATGTTTAAAACATCACCTGGACATTTGAAATGATGTTCATGGGTATATGTCAGGGTATTGATCAGTTGCAGAAATAGATTGGAGGTCACAGAAAACTGTTCATTTTCAGATATCTTAGTCTTCTGCCAAGAGGCACAATCACATGTGTGAGGAGGAGGAAGAGGGGAGAAAGTGGAAGAGGAAGAGGAAGAGAAAGTGGAGGAGGGCACTACCAGGCTTGCAATTCTTCCTCTGTGCCATGCAGTGTCCTCAGCCCTGAATGCATTTTCACTCATTTCTCAGTATCCTCATTTTACTGGTCACAGAACCAAAGCCCTGAGAGGTCAGGAACTTGTTCGAGGTCATACTCGCTCCATGTCCTCACCAAAGCTGGAGCTGAGTGTTCTAGAACCAGAAGCTGTGCTTTCCTCTCACCCTGTGTGGCCTCCCAAAATCGACACACAAAAATAAAATAAAAAAATAAAAAACAGCAACACAGCTCTGGAGACTCCTGAGACATTTGGGTTTTGAGAACTTACTTTGATTTGGGGGGCAGGGCCTTGTTTACTCAATCTCTTAAGTGAGAATTTAAGTGAGAATTAAAAACCTAAAACCTTTGAAGTTTCCTTTTTCAAGAATCCAAATATGACACGGGTCCCTCGAGGGCTCCCAGTGAGGAAAGGAGCTGGGCCCGTGTAGGGCTGCTGCCTCAGTCCCTGCGGGGCCACCCTGGAAAAGTGCCTCTTGGCTGTTTCTCTCCTGCCCCCACCCTCCCCTGTCTTGAGCCCAAGATCAGAGAAACCGAAAGAGGAAGCTGGTCTGTGAAGTCTGACTGACATTTGTTGGGAGCCAGGCTAGCACTGTTAGACCTCTGGGAACTGAAGAGAGAGTTCAATGGGCTGGAGCAAATGTTTTACTTGTCTGGGTTCAATCCCCAATGCTACATGATCTCCTGAGCATGGCCAGAGGTAGCCCCTAAGCAATGATCCTGAGTAGCCCCAGAGCACATCGGAGTGTGACTCAAAATCCAAATTATAGTCACTTGGCTTTGAACTACATGAGTTGGAATTGTATGGGTCCAATTACAGAGACTCTTTTCAATTTCTCTTCTTCATCCTCATTCTCAAAATGAAGGTGATGGGGACAAAGACCTGATAATGATCCACTGTGTTTCTGAAAAACGTTTCTTTTTTTTCTTTTCCAGCTTACTTTATTGTAAGAAAAAGTATTTGCTACATCAACAAAATATGTTAGCCTACTCTTTTTTGAGCATTTTATTAAAGTCTCATGATTTACAAAGCTATTCATAGTTGCATTTTAGACACATTTATATTCTAGCAATGATTCCACCACCAGTGTCTTCCCTCCCTGGGGGTCCCAGGTTCCCTCCCACCTTCCCTCCCATTGTTCCCAGTCTACCACCTCCACAAGCCTTATTTGTAGGTTTGGTTTGGTTTGGGGCCACACCTGATGGTGCTCAGGGGTTACTCCTGATTCTGTGCTCAGAAATCACGAAATCACTCTTGGCAGATACAGGGGATCATATGGGATGCAGAAGATCAAACCCAGGACTGCCACATGCAAGGCAAAGACCCTCCCGCTGAGCTGTCTCTCTGGCCACCATTTTATAGTCTTTATACACTTGTGATCACTTGGATTCCTGGCTTCTTATCCTTCTTGGAACAGTGCGCTGGTCTTGATTACTGGAGACAGAAAACTCAGATAGGGCTTGGCATGTGGGTAGGCGCCCATCCCCTTCCTGACTCTATCTGGAAGGTGATACTTTGTACTTTGGAGACTGAGGAGCCTGTGGTCCTTGGCTCTGCTTAGGAAATGGGCTTTGTGGTTGAAACTCTAGCCAATAATCCCAGGAGGTCTCAAGTAGCGGTCGTCCCAGTTCAACTTTTAGGGACTGAGAGTTTTACTGGGGTCTCATCAGCAAGATGAGAAAGCAACCCCCAAAGTTCAATTTCTCCCTGTTTTGGGGGGATTCCTCCAGGGAAGGGCCACTGTCGTAGCCAAGATGGCCTCTGAATACCTGCCTGCTTCTCAGTGACAGGCAGAAAAGAGATAATGAGGACAAGTAGAATGAACCATTCTGAACAGAGCAATAAGTGAGAAAAAGGATCAGTCTCGGTTCTCTCGTTCAAGCCTTTATTCTTTTTAGCCTGTAAAGATTATGATACCAGAGTCCAACCTTGATTGAAGTGAGAGAAAGTTCTGAGAACCAGGAGTTCTGGGGAGCCCCAGGATATTTAGCAGCCTCACTGGGTGCCTGAATGTGAGACTGCTGCTGTGGAGAGTACTCCCAGCAGGGCAAGGAAATTGGCCCTGGGTGGGTATCCCTAGGCGTGCCTGGCACTCAGAGCTCATTTCTAAGCTCCCTGTCAATCATCCTATTGAAAAGGGGGAGTCGATGTGGTTCCCAACCTTGTCCGTGGGATTAGCTCTCGTGCGTGTTCCTAAAGAGGCAGGACATGTTTCCAGGGTTCACTGCACCAACATGCATGACCCAACTCCTTTCTACTTCCTGGCTGCTGGAACAACATGTGGTAACACAGCTCCCCCCAGGCCAGCAGTGAGCTGAGCACTGGGCCTACTGGGCCTGCTCACCTTTGAGCCAGAACCTACAGGGGCTCAAGGGACCAGGCAGCCTTGCTAATAAAGGAGCCTCAAGACAGACTCTGCCCCCAGCCCAAGCAGAGGCTGAGGTCTGTCCCCAGGGTTCTGCCTGCAGCTGAGGAGTGAGGCAGCCCAAGACCTCACCTCTGTAGCCCCACTGAAAGCAGAGAGTGGAAGAAGATGAAGATGCTTGTACAGGGATAATAGTGCAGTGGCAGTGGATCAACAGCTCCCATGGAGTGTTTGAGCATTATGTCCAAATGGCTTCAATGAACCAGAGAGATCATACATAGAGACGGCACTAATCTTGCACTCAACTGGATTCCCAGCACCATATACTGTCTTCCAAACCCTACCAGGAGTGATCCCTGAGAGAGATAGTGCAGGGTTTGGGGCATATACAAGGATCCCCTGTTCAATTCCAGACACCACATGTTCCCACACCTCACAGTCCTCAGCAAGCAGCATAGCCAGGCAGGGCAATCCCCTGAACCACAAGCCCAGACAGCACCACAGCATCAGGCCTGCACAATGAACTGCCGCTGGTTGGCAGAGAACAGCTGAGTGCCCCCAGGTTGCCCTTAAGCGTGACTTGGGAGGCCTCTCAAGAAGTGAAAACTTTTAAAACCACTTCCAGGAAAACTCAGTGCCCTTCATATTTTTTCCCTCCTGGGGGTGCCTAGAGGACTTTTCAGTTCAGCCCTGGGTGAAAGGGAGCACTAATTGGGGTCAGAGGCTTTCAATGAGACATCTCAGGAACAGCAAAACCCCTCAGCAGGCACACATTGGCCTTTCAGCTCCTATTCCTGTCCTTAGGGACAGATGTACCTTGAATTCAGCCTTTGCCAATCTTCAGTAAGAACAGCAACTCCATGCTCTATTCACAAATGAGTGGGCCTGGAGAGATAGCACAGCGGTGTTTGCCTTGCAAGCAGCCGATCCAGGACCTAAGGTTGTTGGTTCGAATCCGGTGTCCCATATGGTCCCCCATGCCTGCCAGGAGCTATTTCTGAGCAGACAGCCAGGAGAAACCCCTGAGCACCGCCGGGTGTGACCCAAAAACCAAAAATAACAAAACAAAACAAACAAATGAGTGCCCAGGAAATAAGGAGTAATAAAATCAGGGCCTCATCTGTGGGATATTAAAAAAAGAAAACAGTAGAAGAATAATAGCCAAAGATAATAGAAATGTTGAGTGGGAAGTACCACTATGATAATGAGAGTTGGGAATGATCACTCTGGACAAGAACTGGGTGCTGAGAGGAGGTAATCTGATATGCATGATATTCCTCAGTAACAATATTGAAAAACCGGGCCGGGCGGTGGCGCTAAAGGTAAGGTGCCTGCCTTGCCTGCGCTAGTCTTGGACGGACCGAGGTTCGATCCCCCGGTGTCCCATATGGTCCCCCAAGCCAGGAGCAACTTCTGAGCACATAGCCAGGAGTAACCCCTGAGCGTTACCGGGTGTGGCCCAAAAACCAAAAAAAAAAAAAAAACCCAATATTGAAAAACACAGTGCCTAAAAGGAAAAGGGGGTGCATGAGAGAGAGAGGGAGGGAGGGAGGGAGGAGGGAGGGAGGAGAGAGAGAGAGAGAGAGAGGAGAGAGAGAGAGAGAGAGAGAGAGAGAGAGAGAGAGGGAAGAGAGAGGGAGAGAGAGAGGGAGGAGGGGGAGAGAGAGAGAGGGAGGAGAGAGAGAGAGAGAGAGAGAGAGAGAGACAGAGAGAGAGAGAGAGAGAGAGAGAGAGAGAGAGAGAGAGAGAGAGAGAGAGAGAGAGAGGAAAAGTGTCTGCCACAAGGGAGGGGAAGGTAACAGGGGACAATGGTGGTGGGAAATGAACACTGATGTAGGGTTGAGTGTCGGAACATTGTGTGATCAAAACTCAACTATTAATGACTTTTTAACTCTCACAGTGATTTAATAATTAAAAAAAAACACTGGAGGAAACATTTATGAAAATTGTAAGGATTAAAAGCAGGACTTTAGGCTATGTGTCCTCAGTGAATGCAGGCTGAGATCATTTTCTTCCCACTAGTGTTATAAATGGAATCATGTTGAGCAAGATGACATTATCCAAGGACTGATCTCTAGTTTAAGTCTTGTAACACAAATTAAATATATAACTTCACAGTTGAGCACATAGCTCCATTGTGTGTTTGCAGCTCCTGTTTATAGCTAAAATGTTCTTTCTCTCCCCCCTCCCTTCCTCCCTCCTCTCCTCTCTCCCTCTCTCTCCCTCTCTCTTTCTCTCTCCCCCTCTCCCTGTTTCCTTCCCCTCTCCCTCTGTGTCCCACTCCCTCTTCATCTCTTTCTATCTCCCTCACATCATCCCCTTTAAATCCCATTTCACAGTGAATCTTCTCCAGTGACTAGTTTCTCCTGAGTGGCGGCATCTTTCTCTGATCTGAATAAGGATGAGCCAAACTTTATTGTTTTGTTTGGTTTCATTTTATTTTGGTGCCACACCCAGTGATACTTGAGGGTTACTCCTGGCAGGAACCAATAGGGATGCCAGGGATCAAACTCATGTCTGCCGCATACAAGGTATTATTATAATTATTGTTATAGCAGTATTATGAACACCAAGGGCACTTTAAGGAGGTTCCATAATTCAATTTAAATCATATCAAGCACCACACACACACACACACACACACACACACACACACACACACACACACACTGTGAAGCCTAGAGTAGAAGGGACTCCATTTTGTCAAACCAAAGTTAACTTTCCATTTAAGGCTAACAAAGCTATGTTTCTATTTGGAGGGATTGTTTTGTTTTGTTTTTTTGGGGGGACCACACCCAGTGGTGCTCAGTGATTATTCCTGGCTCTGCGCTCAGAAATTGCTCCTGGCTCGGGGGACCATATGGGATGTTGGGGATTGAACCTGAGCCCACCCTGGGTCAGCCGCATGCAAAGAAAATGCCCTACCACTGTGCTACCACTCCTGCTAAATTTCTATTTAAAGGCTAAATTTCTATTCCAGTAATAATGACACAGACCCCAAGGTCCTATAAACCACAATATTCTGCCCTAGACATCTAGCCATAAAAGAACATAGTAGAAACACCTAGAAACAACCTAGACAACAGCCAATCAACTTACAAGTCAAGACTTCCTGCTTCTAGCCCTATATAACCTCCGCCTTTCCAAAACCCTCAGGGCAAAACATCTTCATCATTATCCCTGGCCCAAGGCTCTGGGGCCACTAAGCAGACTCAGTTTTGGTAGACAGGGTGTGAATACCAACACAGTAAACAGCACCGGGTGTGGACCAGAACTAAACAAAGCCCTGTGATCAGTCAGAGACTGGGACACACACCAAAGAAAGGATCTCCCTTCTCTAACAAAGGTGCCCCTCACCAGCCAGGTGTGACCATGCCTCTGTGGCTGCTGCAACCCAGAAAGACTGTTTCAACCTCTCCAGGGCTCATACAAGCCAGGGGCCATGCCAGCCTATTCATCCAGATGATGTCCAAAGCCCAGGACCAGAGCAATGGCCCAGTTCGGGTCATCCCTACCTCCTGATAAGCACCCAAATGCTCAGATCTCTGCATGAAGCTTGGGGAAGAAATAAGAGGGAACATACCCAGGCCAGACCCTTTCCCTAACACTGGTGCTAACACTTCCCCCCTACTTGTGCTTATTTTCTAGAAGAATCCAGAGACCCCACTCAGGGACACCTCTTGCTGGGTCCGAATGGAGAAAAAGTCTGCCTGGGGCTTCCCCAACCCTCAGAGCTTGTGTCCAGAGAAGGTAAGACATACAAACACACACACACACACACACACACACACACACACACGGACACGGACACGGACACGGACACGGACACGGACACTTTTACCTACAGTTTCCCAACCTCCCAGCAGCAAAGCCATCATTAGGAACAGAGAGAAGCAAGTCAGCAGTGCCTCCCACCGCCCTGACACACAGATGCTTCTGTCGAACAGACACAATACCCCAATGTTCGCTCGACAAGTCAACACTTGCTGAGCTTCTGAAGAGAAAAGCTGCCATGGAGGAATTGGACAGGGCCTGGTGCGCTCTGCTGGGCCCTTGATGAGCATGAGAAAGCCCTTCTGGTATTTGCCCAAACCAAACAACCGCCTTCTCTTTGCTTCCAACCCCCCTTCAAGGTGAGCTCGGCTAATTGGTAACCCAAGCAGGTCCCCTTGTTCTGTGCAAGGGTTCAGGGCTGTGACTCACCAAGCTTCTGACAGCCAGCAAAGAGTTTTCCAAAATCCCTTCTGGCATCTTCACTTTTTTTTTTTTGGACAAGAGATGTTAGCTCTGGGTAATAGTCATTTTGGAAAGTAGATTATTGTTGGGAGGGGGGAAGCAGAGGGAAATAAAGTCAGAGGGTAATGAGTGTCCGCCAACCTGGAACCCCCAGGATGTGTATGCAAGAGAGAGCTTTACAAGCAGCAGACCTCAGGGATAGGAGGTGGGTTGTGCCCCATCTGGTGTGTTGTGTCTTGATTGGCCCAAAGAAGACAGCATCCATCCAGGGCTAGGAGACACAGGAGCTGTCTGCTGACTGGGTTGGTCCTTGCTCTGGGTCCAGTGTCCAAGCTTCCTTATCACTGAGAAGTCCAGTGACAAGTCCTGCCTTAGACATCTCGGTTCCTGTGGCTGCTGATGCGGCCCACCTGATTGATGCACAAGCTTCCAGAAATGAGAATGCATTTGTTTCTGATCGAGCAGTAAAAATCTTCCCCCATCCCTGGGGTTATGCCATGACACGGATCTAAATATATGTTGGCGCTGCTGTGGCGGAAGCAGATGGAGATCCCTGCAGTGGCACAGCTGGTACAACAGCTGGAAAGCAAATGTGATTCCGGTCACCTGCCACACATCTGTCCACGAAGTCCCAGGAGACCCTCCCCACTTGACAGAGCCAGAACCAGAAGGAGAAAAGAAAATAGTTAGATTTGCCTTTTTAAGGAGAGCAGGAGGCAAGAAGCGTTGTTTATGTTTTTGTTTTTGTTTTCACACCTGGCTGCTCTCAGAGCTCACTCCTGGTTCTGTGCTCACGAGTTACTCCTGATAGTGCTTGGAGGCCATGAAAGTGACTATGTGCAAGGCAGATATCTAGCCCAGCCCCTTCTCTTTAAGTTTGTTATCCTATTATTAATAGAATTTGGGGCCATGTCAATACACCTAACATTTGGCCATTCCTATCACATGTGTCTTTAAGACACAATAATTGATAATTTAATAAGCTTTCAGTCCAGAGAGGTAGTTGAAAGAGCTGGAATACAGTGTTTGCATGTGGGAGTCCCAGGTTCAATCCATAGTACTACATGGACCACCCACACACCACTGGTGATGCTGGGAATGGCCTGTCACTCCCTCCCAAAATCAATTATTTCTTGAAGATAAAAAGAGAGAAACTAGCAAGTGGAACTTGTGCTAACTAAATGGAGACGTGTTTCCATCTTTCCGTTGTCTGTTAACAATATATGTAAACCAGCTTGTCTCTCAGACCTCAAGGCATGCACAATGAATGAGGGAACCATCACTGGCATTTCTTTCATTGCTGTTGTGTAGGCAGGGACATACTCAGTGGTGCTCTGGGCTTCTATCTCAGGGTAATCCTGTGTGGTGCCAAGCCAAGTTCACTGTAATACAAAACAAGTTTGTTAGCCCAAGTTTCTTCTGCCTAAATGTTCAGTCTTGATTGCATTAGGGTGACCCCTAAAATAAGAAGCATAACTATAAACCCACCTCTCACAATAAGAGGACACAGATATGATGTAGCTTTCCAAAAATCTCTCTTCATGAGACAGTTTTTGTTGAGGTTGGGCATTGGACTGGTGTTTAAGAAGCAGTGCACACAACTGTTTGTTTAAATCTTGCAAAAGATTTGCACCAAACAGTTTTTACAGCTCAATTTCTCTGAATTCATCTCAACCCACATATTTACCCTATTCTTCCAGCCTCCTCCAAGTTATCAGGCCTACCCTATCCTCACCTTCCTGATGGCCTTGGATATTTAGTCTTTCTTATTTTCCAGTCTTTGCCCAGTTTCCCTGGACTAGGTTTGGATTCCAGACAATAGCCCCTCCTCATGGAACATTTTTCTTTTTTTTTTTTTTTTGGTTTTTGGGCCACACCCGGCGGTGCTCAAGGGTTACTCCTGGCTGTCTGCTCAGAAATAGCTCCTGGCAGGCACGGGGGATCATATGGGACACCGGGATTCGAACCAACCACCTTTGGTCCTGAATCGGCTGTTTGCAAGGCAAACGCCGCTGTGCTATCTCTCCAGGCCCAGGAACATTTTTCTTAATGAATCTACCTCATCGCACACAACTGCCTGGCAATAGTCTCATCCATTCCTCTCTCATAATCCCTCTTTTGAAATTATTGTGTTTACCTGCATCTGTTTTCTGCTTAGTTCCCAAATAGGTTACATGAACCCCTTGTCTTTCCAATATATTCAAGAAATGTTTGTCATTGACTGAATACTCCAGATGCTACAAAGGAGAGTTCTTTTGGAATCATGGTTGTTGTTTTTACAATAAAGAAAAAAAAATCTTGTGTGAAGGCAGGAATATGATCTCTCTGATCTTTCTAAGACTTTCAGTCTCTGTCAACATCTATTTGGAAATAAATTCCTATGCAATTAGATCATGATATCTTGCTTTCAGACTGTATTGAGAAATGAATATAACCCTTCAGAAATAAAAGGGAAAAAAAAAAAAAGATATGAAGACCAGAGCTGGAATTTGACCCTTTTGGTCATGTTAGGATATTGCAACACTCAGAAAAATGAAAGGCTTCAGGACTTCAGAAAGGAAAGTCAACTTGGAAGGATACAAGTCCCAACATTGGCTACACTCTCTGAATTGCTAGTCCCGGTCTCCAATCTGTTTCTGATTTTCCAAGTACAGGGTAGTAATAGATGTTTAATTTCAGTAGACATTTGGGAAGGTTATGAGGACACCCCAGTAGTGCTGAGAGATGAAGGGCCCAGATGAAGAGCCACTTCTAGGATTGCTCAGCCAGGCAGTGGGAGACTCTCTGGGTGGTGCTCAGGTCTGGCCACGAGGGTGCTACTCAAGGTCCAGAGGTGTTCAGATCCCCAGAACCAGAGCTGGGGATCAGACCCAAGGCTTGTCACATGCTAACCTTATCATCTACATTTGTACCATCTGCCTGATCCTAAAAGCTTTTTTTGTTTGTTTGTTTAGGTTTTGTTCTTTGGGTTTCTTTGTTCATTTTTGGAGGAGGGGGTTGGGGGACATTAAGCCAAACCTGGCACTTCCTCAAGACTACTCCAAAAGTGCTGAACTCTGGGTCACTCCTGGCAGTTCTCAGGGGAGCATCTATTTCAAGTATTCAGCAGGATTGAGTCAGGTTCCTTGTTTGTTTGAATCACTGATCTCTGTTACAGTTTCCAGTTACCTTGCTTTCATCCTGAATGGGTCTTTACCCCCATAAATGCTTATTGGTTTTTGGTCATGCCAGGACTATTTCTTTCGTGCAACTGCCCCTTGGTATGGTTGTTTTGAAATGTGCCCACCCATTCTTTGACACTTTCCTTAGGTGAGGGCTGGACACAGAGGTTCATGTCTAAGGAACATAGAATATGGCCAAGGTGATGATGGGCGATGACTTCTAGAACTGGGCCACACAAGGTGCAGTAGCTTCTGTTTGGTCACTCTTGGATTAGTTACTTTGAAAATGACTGAGCACCAGGTCTTATGGAGCAAGGACAGAGCAAGGAACTGAATGGCCCTTCAAAACTTCTTAATGAGCTGACTTTAAAGAAGATGGTTCAGCTCCGGAGAGGCAGCCTTGCTGGCTAACCCTGTGCCCACAGCCTCCCAGGACCCTCAGTTTAAGACTCACATACTTTAGTCACCCAGATTCTCGAAGGATCATGGGAACTATCATACACAAAGTCTAAGTCTGGTTTGAGGTGGAAAGGGTCATTTGATGTTAGTCATAGAGGCTGTGGGGTAACAAGAAGATGAAATATCGACAAATATCTCAGCTAAATCCCAAATATGAAGATATTTTGGGGGTGCATACATCCACTGAGCAGTGGAATTTCCTTTGTTCGCCCCCTTTTATCATGCGGTGCTTCTGAACAGAGGTGTATAGAAATGAGTTGGGTGTGGTCATGAGTTGGCTATGGTAAAAATGGGTGAAAGGTTGTAAGTAGTGAAATGTAGTGGGGGGGCTGGGGTTGGTGACAAGGAGTTTTATCTGCTATTGCTAAGAAGTGCCTGAAATTCAAGATAAAACTTTTTATGGGCATCTTATGAGGGAGAACAAACCCCAGGCAAACTGTTTAATGCTGTAGGTTTTATTCTCAGTACTAACACGTGCAGATTATATACTCAAGGACATATACTTTCACTTCTCTGCCTTCAGCATCTGTCTATAGAAAAAGAGAAGTGAGGATCTGACCCAATTGCCCTGAGTATGACCCCTAGAATTCCAGTTACTCAGCAGGGTTATAGGCATTTATAGAAATAGTTTTCTCGGGCCCGGAGAGATAGCACAGCGGCGTTTGCCTTGCAAGCAGCCGATCCAGGACCAAAGGTGTTTGGTTCGAATCCCGGTGTCCCATATGGTCCCCCGTGCCTGCCAGGAACTATTTCTGAGCAGACAGCCAGGAGTAAGCCCTGGGCAATGCCGGGTGTGGCCCAAAAACCAAACCAAAAAAAAAAAGAAATAGTTTTCTCGGGGGCCGGAGAGATAGCATGGAGGTAAAGCGTTTGCCTTTCATGCAGGAGGTCATCGGTTCGAATCCCGGCGTCCCATATGGTCCCCCGTGCCTGCCAGGAGCAATTTCTGAGCCTGGAGCCAGGAATAACCCCTGAGCACTGCCGGGTGTGACCCAAAAACCACAAAAAAAAAAAAAAAGAAATAGTTTTCTCTCAGACCAGAGAGGTTGATACGGCACTTGCTTTGACCAGCATCCCAAACGGTCTTCCAAATCCATTAGGAGTGATCTCTGTGCCCAGAATTAGGAATAAGCAAAGACACTTGCTTTGAATGAAACTAATCCCAGTTTGATCCCTGGCATCCCATGTGGTCCCCTAAGCTCTGCCAAGAGTGACCCATGAGCACAGAGCCAGGAGTAAGTCCTGAGCACTGCCAGGTATGATTCCTAAAACCAACACACAAACAGAAATAACAGGAAAAAAAAAAAAAGCCAAGAGATTCAGATCCTGGATGTCTTCACGGAGCAGAGTCTCCTGCTTCATCCACCTTCTTCTAGACTCTGGACACTGAGGGAAACTGTAAATAAGTTTGTCTGCTGTCCTTATCACAGCAGTTTATAGAGTCCTTAACACACAATCCAAGTAGGATTATATCTGCCAGCCTCCTTCACCTCACTCTGTGCCTATCAATCCAGACCATTCTGCAGTCTACCATGTAAACTATGAGTAAAATTCCAATCTAGAACATCACAGGATCTATAAAAGAGAAGATAATCCATGTATGACTTTGGTTAAATGTATTGAACACAATAACCATAAGCAAAGATCAAGGAAGGTCGTTTCACTTTTGCTTATTTAATTTTTTTATGAAACAACTTCTTTTTAAAATAATTGAATCATTTTTGTGAATTGTTAAAATAAATTCAAAAACAAAAAAATTGTATTTCTATAAGGCTGCTAATATTGGGAGTGAATGCAGGCATTGTGTTACTGACATCACCCTCATTCTGTCAGCCCAAGGATCCCTGGAAGGATTTTCTTGTTGAGAAATGGAAACACAGCTGATTAAGTCTGGTGCCATCTACGTCTGTCTCTCAGCCTGTATTCTCCTACCTCATTTCCCATATACTGGACCTTATGGCTACTACACATGAGAAACCTGAGTCAGCCTTCAGGTAGAATGACATGAGTGTTATCTGTAACAGAGACCCAAATGACAAGACTCAAAGGTGTTCAAGAAAAAAGTAATTCTTTGTCATCCAAGAAGTATGGAAGAGGCAAACCTATGGAAGAGGATTCCCAAGACCTTTGAGAAATTAATTGCAATAAATTCACAGAGGCAAAAGAGACAGGGATAGCACAATGGGTAGGGCATTTGTCTTGCATGTGGCCGACCCAGGTTCAAACCCCCAAATCCCATTTGATCCTTCTAAACCCAAGAGGAATAATCCCTGAGCACAGATTCAGGAGTAACCTAATTACTGCCGAATATGGCCGCAAACAAAAACAAAAACCAAAGAAAGAGACATGTCCAGTGGAAGACCCACATGAACAAAGGCAGAAAGATGAGAGAGTTGGGCACAGGAGGGAATGACAAACAGCTACTATAAACGAACTGTGGATGGGGGTTTCTGTGACAGGAGGGCAAACCAGGGCAGGGCCAAGCTAGGGAAGTTTGGTGGTCCCTGACAGGAAGGAGAGATTTCTGCAGCCATAACGAATCCCAGTTGGCCTAAGAGAGACAAAAAGTAAGCCAGTGTGTCTGACAGTGTGAAAAAAGAGGGAGAGGAATGCCCTGGAGAACCATTCTGGATGGGAGAAGTGGGGAGATGCAAGGGGAGCTGCTGAAGAAAATCTCTAGGGGGCTGGAGAAATAGCAAGGAGGTAAGATGTTTGCCTTTCATGCACAAGGTCAGTGGTACAAATCCCGGCATCCCATATGGTCCCCTGAGCCTGCCAGGAATGATTTCTGAGCATAGAGCCAGGAGTAACCCCTGAGCGCTGTCAGGTGTGACCCAAAAAACAAAAAACAAAAAACAAAAAAAAAAGAAAATCTCTAGGCCACAGAGTCCCCCTGTGAGCACCAACACAAACCTGTGAGCAGAGCTGCTTCATAAAAGGGGCACAAACCTCATCATTGTCCACTGGGATGACATTTTCTGTTTATTTCTTTGCGCAGTTAAAAAGATTCCTTATGTTGGTGGGGGGAGGCTGTGTGTTGTAATTAAGTTAAAACAACAAGTTATGCCGCAAACCCTGGACCCTCCCCACCTTGCCACCCCACAGACACACAGGCCCTCAGCCCTTCCTTTCCTGTGTGCCTTTAGCTCTGCCTCTGTCCTTAGTTGAAATCACATTCCCTCCAGCACACATAAAAATAAACTTTAGGGTCAGGCGCCTCTCAGCTTCTCAGTGAGACCCTTCGGCTGTTGGCTGGCTGCTGAAAGAGGGACGGGACGGGGCCTCCAAGCAGGCCTCTGTGGTAACTAGTGAGAGTTCTGAGGAAAACACTCTTCACAGACTTCCTGGGAGCTAGGAGAAAGGAAAGGCCAAGCGTGGCAGTGATGGAAAGTGTTTGTATAACCCCCCTGCACCCTCTGACCCCAGCACACACCGAGGTTTCTCTTTCATGACTGTTCTAGCCTCTTTTTCTCCCCCTTCTAACCAGCGACCACTCAATTCTTCGAGGGATAATTAACATTCATTATGCAATTTATCTCTCTCCTTTTAATCCACAGTGTCTGTCTCCAAGGTCCCTGCTCAATAATTAATGTTTGCCCTATTTTCCCATTCTCCGGAGCATCTATTCCTGAACTGTAAGGTCAACAATTAACACTAATTACGGCTTTTTTTTCCCCCTCTCTCCAGTGTTGCTTCTCAGAATCCCAAATTGAGCTGCTCTTCCTGAGTTGCAGGCACATGAGCGGCTGAGCCCACAGTAAGGTTATGCAAACCCCAACACAGTTTAGGGAGTTCGGGAAACCCAAACATTTATTTATGGCAATGTTTAAATATAGTCATCATGGATAATAAGACAGCATAACATACATCCATAATCCAGAGAGATACATGCACATCTATAAAGAGACAGATTAGGAAATGAGTCAAATGAGCCGTTAAGTAGAAGACAAAATCTTTGCCAGTTTGCACTTTTTGATGTCCCTGTCATTCCTCCTGTTGCATCTCTTCAATAATACCCAGTCCCTCTTCCTTTAGACTCTTACTCAACAGAGCTTTTGGCCATTACCTCCGCTTTAACTTTCTTACCTCTTTCAGTGTTACTGCTTTTCAGCCACTAAAAGAGCATTGTTTACCTTCTCTTTTCTACCAGCAAGTGCAGAAGGGCGAATAATTCTCAAACTTTACATTTTTGAAGAAAAACAAAGACAACAGCAGCTCCCTGGGGCTGTCTATGAGTGGGACCCTGGTCTCCCTGTCATCTCTATTGTGCCTGACCCTCATCAGTGCACACACACACACACACACACACACACACACACACACACACACATCTGTTGTTCAAATCTGAGCATCTCTCCCACAGCAGGCAAAGAATTAACTCTTGCCTCGCCTTGCTCTGTCTCCAGGATATTGGTTCCGCAGTCAGTTTCCCACTAAAATGTCTGAGTCAAGTCTTCTCTGCTTCTCACAGCCTCATTCTACCTTATCTCCCTGGTATTTCCAGTAAAATTTTAGAACCATCTGATCCAGACAACAGTTAAAACATCTCTTAGTGGTTTTCTTCTGTCATGGGGTCAGGAAAATTGGTGTTTCCAAGGCCTTTTCACACTGTTGAGTAAAATCCTAATTGATTTTTCAGCCTATGAATCTGTCAGTTCCAAAGTCAGCCATGAAAAAGGAGGTTGGGGAATTTGGCCTCTTAAAAGACTGGATCCACCCCCACAAAGCAGCCTCCATCTCCATCTATGTCTTGGGCATAGGTGATTTCAGAAAGAGTTTCTCCCCAGGGATGGCAAGAAACAGGAAAACACATTTTCATCCTGCACCTAGAAAATGTGGAAGGAGTTGGACCTTTCCCTTGTGTTGTGGTCCGAGTCTAAATACCGGGAAATGTAGAGCTTGCCCAAGTTCTGGTGCTTTGCTTTTTCCAGGAAGGAGAATTTGCAGGGATCCCCCACAAGTCACATGATAATGAGACAGACTATCCCCCACATGGTCTGTTACAGCTCCAAAGGCACATTCACAAACTAGAAAACTTTCATTTCATTTCCCCTTTACCTCTCACATCTTCCAGCTGTTGTTGCCACAACCCGGATCTTTCTGATTGTGGTACTCAGACATTCAACCACAGTGCTCACCAGAAGTCATGCACCTGGCTTCAGTGCTCACACAGTTTAGTTGTGGTGCTCACACACACTGTTTGATGGAGACGACCCACCCTTTGATGGTACTCGAAGTCCCAAACAGAAGGCCAATGACAGGGGGTCAGATCAGTCACCTCCCTTTGGCAAGACAAGCACTTTTGCAGCTGAGCTATGCCCAGCCTTTGTTTCTGCTTCAGAGTGGGAGATAAAGGCAGTTTTGGAGGCACTTTCTCTGTCTCCTAAAAATACCTTCGATTAATAGGGAAATGCATGTGGGCTTCCTCAATAATCATTTCGGGACAGTGTCATTTGCAGGAAGGATTTGCTCTTGTCACAGGAAACACAGATCCAGAGCCGGGGCCAGACCTGGGCATCAGGCACTGTTTTTGGCATAGTCTACAAAATTAGATAGAGAAAAAAAAAAAAAAAAAAAAACATAGTGCTGTGTTTGCCAAACTCAAAGTCTGGGAGCCAATCTCAAAATGGGCACTTGCCATTTTGCCACCTACCTGTCATTTACCTTGGTTAATCACCCTCCCCGACATAAGAGAGCAGTAAAGTGGGGTCTGACCTTGCTCCTTTGGTAACCAAAAGTTCACCCAAGTTAACTAGAAGCTCCCAACAATGATGGTAGTGGTGATGATGAAGAAACAAATCTACGAGTTTATCCATCTTAGATTTGTCAAACATTGTACACAATGTTTTCCACTCATCATTTTACTTTAGCCTCACAGCAATGAAATAAAGTAAATTTGATTATTTGCCTCCTTTTCTTTTCTTTTTTTTTTTTTTTTTTTTTTGGTTTTTGGTTTTTGGGTCACACCCAGCAGTGCTCAGGGGTTACTCCTGGCTGTCTGCTCAGAAATAGCTCCTGGCAGGCACGGGGGACCATATGGGACACCGGGATTTGAACCAACCACCTTTGGTCCTGGATCGGCTATTTGCAGGCAAACGCCGCTGTGCTATCTCTCCGGGCCCTCCTTTTTTTTTTTTTTTTTTTAAATCAATGATACTGTGGCTTAGAAAGGTAAAGGAGGGGCCCAGAGAGATAGCACAGCGGCGTTTGCCTTGCAAGCAGCCGATCCAGGACCAAAGGTGATTGGTTCGAATCCTGGTGTCCCATATGGTCTCCTGTGCCTGCCAGGATCTATTTCTGAGCAGACAGTCAGGAGTAACCCCTGAGCACCGCTGAGTGTGGCCCAAAAAAAAAAAAAAAAAAAAAAAAAAAGAAAAGAAAGAAAGGTAAAGGAGGATAGAGAGATAATACATTGGGTAGGGTGTTTGCCCTATATGTGGCCAACCCAGGTTACATCTGCAGCATCCCACCATATAGTTCCCCAAGACGCCTAGAGTAATTCCTGAGCTCAGAGACAGAACTAACCCCTGAGCACCATCAGGTGTGTAAAAGAAAGAAAAGGAAGGAAGGAAGGAAGGAAGGAAGGAAGGAAGGAAGGAAGGAAGGAAGGAAGGAAGGAAGGAAGGAAGGAAGGAAGGAAGGAAGGAAGGAAAGGAAGGAAGGAAGGAAGGAAGGAAGGAAGGAAGGAAGGAAGGAAGAGGGAAGGAAGGACGGAAGGAAGGAAGGAAGGAAGGAAGGAAGGAAGGAAGGAAGGAAGGAAGGAAGGAAGGAAGGAAGGAAGAAGTAAGAAAGAAAGAAAGAAAGAAAGAAAGAAAGAAAGAAAGAAAGAAAGAAAGTAAGAAAGAAAGAAAGAAAGAAATAAGAAAGAAAGAAAGAAATAAGAAAGAAAGAAAGATAGAAAGAAAGAAAGAAAGAAAGAAAGAAAGAAAGAAAGAAAGAAAGAAAGAAAGAAAGAAAGAAAGAAAGAAAGAAAGAAAGAAAGAAAGAAAGAAAGAAAGAAAGAAAGAAAGAAAGAAAGAAAGTGAGGTCAGCCTAAAAGGTCCCATTTTTTATCTGTTAGCATGTAAGAGTTTAAGCAGTTTCTGACTTACCTGACCACCCATCATATGGTCCAGTGATTCATATGGTCTTTCTTCCTCCAATTCTTCTCACCTTACTCAGTATACACCTCTTTTCATGATGACACTATCATGGCTTGCATATTTTTTAGAGCTATGAGGAGATAGGGAAAAAATGAAGAAAAAGAGGAAGAGTTTGAGAAAACCAAATATATTTTCAAGTAAGCTAAGCCATTTTTTAGACCAAAAATAATGTTTTAATTCGACTGAAAACATTACACTTTTACTTCATTTTAAATTAAAGTATCGCTTTTTCATAGTTTTACTTTGGATCAGAAACATTCATTTAAAATATTGATATTTCTGAGAATTTAGTAGTCATCCACACTTTATTAAAAATGTATTTAGAGAAGAGGCCGGAGTGGTGGCATTTGCCTTGCATGTGGCTGACCTAGGACGGACTGCGGTTCAATCCCCCAGCGTACCATATGGTCCCCCAAGCCAGAAGCAATTTCTGAGTGCATAGCCAGGAGTAATCCTTGAGCATCACTGTGGCCCAAAAAAATGTATTTAGAGGAGAGAGAGAAATAAAATCCCTACCCCAGAAGCAGGTGATGGGGTGGTGGAAGGGAAACTGAGGACATTAGTGGTGGGTAAAGTATACTGGAAAAGGGTGGTGCACATTCTATGACAGAAACTCAATCACAAACAATTTTGTAACCATTTGCTTAAATAAAATGAATATACAAACTTTAAAAAAATAAAGTAGGGCCCGGAGAGATAGCACAGTGGTGTTTGCCTTGCAAGCAGCCGATCTAGGACCAAAGGTGGTTGGTTCAAATCCGGGTGTCCCATATGGTCCCCCGTGCCTGCCAGGAGCTATTTCTGAGCAGACAGCCAGGAGTAACCCCTGAGCATCGCCAGATGTGGCCCAAAAACAAAACAAAACAAAATAATAAAGTAAATGTATTTAGGAGATCTAGGTTCAATACTTAGCAATGCCTCAAAAAAGAGTATTTCCTCAGATGGCAGATGGCTGAACACTCACCCCACATCAGACATTTTCAATGCACACTGGTCTTCACTGCATTATGTTGCGGCTGGACATGGCTCAAAGGGCTGGAGCATCTGCTCTGTATGTGGGAGGCCTGGGTCTGACTCATGGAGTTACCCAGGAGCTGGACAGAAAGAGGAGCAGTATTTACCAGAGGTTGGGCAGTGGGGCAGGCAGAGCTTTATTTGATGGGTACAGAGTCTTGGTTTTGCATAATAATAAAGTGTTTTTGACAAATTAGCTACACAACTGAATATGTGAATTCATATAATACTGCTAACCTATATATGTTGAATGTTTCTAATGGCAGATTTTATTTTGTATGTATTTTGCTACTTTAAAAATATTGGGGGATGGGGCTGGGAAGGTGGCGCTAGAGATAAGGTGTCTGCCTTGTAAGCGCTAGCCAAGGAACGGACCGCGGTTCGATCCCCCGGCGTCCCATATGGTCCCCCCAAGCCAGGGGCAATTTCTGAGCACTTAGCCAGGAGTAACCCCTGAGCATCAAACGGGTGTGGCCCAAAAACCAAAAAAGAAAAAAAAAATATTGGGGAACAATGAGATGAGAAATTGTGCTCCAGGCAGAGGAAACAGCATATTCCAAAGCTTTGGAAGAATTGCATTAGCCTAAGGTATTTCAGAAACTACCAACAGAGAAGAGAAGAAATCAGAGGTTTTTCTCACTTTCTCAATGACTGAGCTTGCAGGGAAGGGGGGTGGGGATGCTTGTAAAGGCCCAGGTTTGTCCCTGGCACTGTAGCATTCTCTCTCCTCTTATTCTTGTGCCTCCTCTCCTATATAGTAGCTTTTATTCTGTTCGTGTGAGCTCTCCTGAGCACTCTACAGTTAGAAGTATTTCAGCCCTCAAAATATGGCATAGCTTCAACTTATCCACCTCTGTTTCCACCCCTTATTAAATTTTCAGTCCCTCATGAGAATTCATTTGCAATGGAGGAGAGTTTTTTTTTTTTTCTTTCAGTTCCTCTCTTGCTTCTTTCTCTCTGTTTGTCTGTTTTGGGGGGAGGGGTTGGGGGCACCCAGTGGTGCTCAGGAGTTATTTCTGGTTCTGCACTCGGGTATTATTCCTGGCAATGCTAGAAAGACTATTTGGGATGTTGGGGATCGAACGTGGGTCGTGCAGCAAAGCAAACATCCTACTTGCCCTACCTGCTGTACTATCACTTCTTTCATACATCTCCCTAAGGCGTAAAGATTTTCACTTGTTGATGTCTTAGCTCTCCACAACTCCTCATCTGAGAATTAATGAAGACATCAACATGTCCAAGAGAAAGAATTAGTGAATCTCAAGACCAACGAAATAGTACAGAGGGTAAGAAGATTGCTTTGCACATGCCTGACTCAGGTACAATCTCCAGCTTCACATGGTCCCTCAGGCATTACCAAGTGTGATTATTGAGTACAAGCCAGAAATAAGCCCTGAGCATCACCAGGCAGATCTAAACACACAAAAAAAGAAAGACTGAATCTGTTTTAGAAAATATATAGTTGCTCATACATTCATCCATTCCTTCCTCACTCATTAACTGATCGTCTGCTAATACCATGCCCATGCCTTACTGTTGGCCCCTGTTGGCCCCTATGAGAGAGCACTGAGTGTGCTGAATGTATATACCATATGTCTGTAGGGGAACATTCCTTAGTCAATTTTGTGGATGTGAATGTCATAAAGTGACACTTTATGAATTTTAGTGCCTTCTCCATATATTTAGGTTATACTCAAGGACTTCTCTTGTATATGTTAGAGTGTGTGCAGGAACTAGGCAAGTGGAGAAGAAAGTCTAGTGAGGGGAAAAGGACTATATGAAGATTAAATAACAGAGGAGCAAGAGAGAAATGTAAGCAATTTAACAACACCTGGTCTCCAGGACAAAGGTAGGAGAGGCAAGAAATGCAGCCAGCAGATGAAGGTTGGAGCCAGAGCATGGAAAGTCATAGACAGAACCTAAGAGATTTATCTCAAAAACTGGAAAATACCCCTGATGGGGAAATTAGCATAACCGCATTTTATTTGAGAGCAATAACTCTTCCAGCTATGCAGAGAATGGATTTAAGCAGATAAAACTAGAGACAGGAAGGCTAGATGCCTAGACTTATTTAAGAGCAAGTGACCAAGAACAATATTTTCTACAGAACTAAAAGTACCACTTAAGGGGCCAGAGTGATAGCACAGTGGTAAAGCATTTACCTTGCAAGAGGCCAACACAGGACAGATCCCGGTTTGAATCCCAGCATCCATATGGTCCCCCGATCCTGCCAGGAACGGCTTCTGAGCACAGAGCCAGGAGTAACCCAAGCACCACTGGGTGTGACCCAAAAAACTAGCTAAATAAATAAACAAACAAATAAATAAATAAAACACTTAAACTGAATTGGTGCTGCTCCTTTGTCCCTTGATTCACCTTCAACTGCTTTTTCAGAACATACCCTTGGACAGTTTCCCCACAGTATTCTTCCTAATCCTCTCACATATCTTGATTGGAAGTTTACTCGCAATGTTGCTCTTTTGTTGGCACACGCTTAAGTGAAAATCTCTTCATCTCCTTTGCCTTCCATTTGGGGCTTGGTAAATTGCCATGCACCTTGGATCTTTCCATAAAAAAATAATTTATGAACTTTTGAGAGAAGTAGGTGTTCCCAGAGCTAAATCCAGATGCTGGAGACAGAAAGAGGCTCTGTCTAAAAAGATCTGAGGAGAACTATAATTCCAACTTAGAAGGGAAATATTGTACTTGCACATAATATGCATTTCCATATTTAAATTCAGACCAACTTATATTTTGTAGATATGCCCAATGACTCCTTTAATAGAGCTCCCTGGTGTGCATATTTAGCTTAGAAACTTGTTCAGGACTTGAGCAACCATTTGGTATGCCTCTTTCATCCTTCTCCTCCAAGTAGCTCTCAAACAAAAATGTGTAGCAGAAAGATCTTAACAGCTTATCCCAAGATTTGATAATAATAATAATACCAAAAAGCCAGCTCAGGCCTTGGTCTCTTGTGTTAAACAGGCAGACTTGAGATTTCCTTATTACAACAAAAACTCTATAATTCAGAGGCATCTTGAGTCACAGCATCTAAAATAAAGTATTTTTAGATAACGCTCTTCAGGAAAGGGCAGCAGGGCTAAGTAGAGGAACGACGATTTATCCTTCCTTTTATGGTTCAGTTTCTACTGGGAAGAATTATTTCAATAATCTGGAATTTGCCTTTGAATTTTCCATTTTTGAACAAAACTATAAAACCAAGGGGGTACAAATGTGAACTTTCCATTCTCCTCCTCATGGTTTCAGCTAGACCAGCACACACACATGCAAGGCTGGAGAGGGCAAAGATGCTCTCCCCTCTCTCACTCACTTTCTCACTTTCTCTCTCCCTCTCTCCCTCCCCTCTTGCAACACTCAGCCCAGAAATGGGCCTAGCACTTTGGGAATCAGATCTACCCAGAGATGCAGTTCTGCACAGGCCCAGCCAGACTGGGAGCCACCAAGGCCACCTTCAGTGTTCCAGAGCTGTGGGGGACCTTCAAGACAATATGGGGTGATGGTTGTGAGACCAAGCAGAGCCAGGTCTCCAACTCCAACCCTCTGAGCTATCTCCCCAGATCCCAAAGGTGCCTTCTGAGATCTGTCTGGCAAGGTCATACCCTTTCTGCCATAATGAACCCCCTTGACTTAAGGAGGCAGTTCCATAAATACGGAGCAATCAGAGAATGTCCAAGCCTCACACATGCTACGTGTGGGAAAGGCCCTAAACCTATTTAAAGAGGTTCTTGTCAGCATCCCCATAGTCACTGCCCTGGCAACCACCAAATGTTTGGCCATTGTGGAGCCTGAGGGTCTGATGTTCTCTCCCAAACCCTCACTCAAATCTAGAAAGAGGTCAGGAGAGTCAACTTGCCTGATAAGCTAAGCTGTTAGCATTTGGTTTCTTTTGATCTGGGGGAACCCACCAGAATGTCCACTCAAAATGAATAGCAGTGCTCTGAATCAATTGGAACAACTACATCTGTGTTTTATGTATCCTGAAGAACAATGGACAACAGCTTGGAAAGGAAACAGAGTCAACAGAGGTTGGAATGGAAGGAAATTTTAAGACATTATGCCCAATGCTAGGATGAGCTGCTCTTTCAAGTTTTAGGTGTTTGGTGATGGAACCCATGATTGGAAGAAGGTTTGGGATGAAAGCCCAGCTGGCCAGGGGTCATCTCAGAGACAGTTGATTATCTGTGGGAACACTATCTCCTTGCTAAAAGGCTGTGATCAGATTAATGCTAGCTTTTTAACATCTCTGTGGGCCTGGTGGTGGCCAATGAGGGAAGGATGTGTTTTCTGTTTATCTCTACAGTGGCAGAAATTTTCATCACAGATGGTCTGAGTTCCCAGTTTCAGTGCTCCTGGAAGTTCCATAGTCTCTGTTCTCAGATTGGGCTCAGCAGCCTGGGGGTGATGAAAAAGAGCCAGGCTCTCTCCATGCCAGGGGTCTGTACTGGTCAATGGGTCAGCCAGCTCCTTCAGTCTGATAACAGGAGTAATCCTGCCATGTTTTTCAGAGACAAAGTTTGCCCACCCATCCCTTTATCTCTCAGGAATGCAGCTGGAGTTGAATCTCCTCCTTGACATCTCAGACTTCAGTAAATTACCAGGGTCTTGACCCATGAGAGGGAAAAGTCCTCAGTGATTTCTCAGTCTTCTATCTTAAAACATGTTTACATTTCTTGAGCTCTGGCTGACTGATTAATTCTGTTGGCAAGAATTTCCAAATGTGTTAGAATCTATATAGTTCATGTCTGAGACTATGCTTCCTTCCAAGCCATAAGCAGAGTAAACTTTCTTCTGTCAGGCTGCATTTGGCCAGAGGACAAGCATGGACATGTGGAGAGGTGACCAGCTCAAGAGAGATGTGAGGTGCAGAGGAGGGAAAAGATGTCAACTTGGAAGCTTTGGGTTTGGGGTCTGAGTCTGTGCTATTTTTAATATGATCTTAAATCATGAAACCACTCTCTCGGAGTTTCAGTTTCTCCACTTTAAGACTAAGGAATGTCTTAAATGTGTACAGAAGTCACTTTTGGCATTTCAAGCAAGACAAACGAAGGCAGCTAAGAAATAATAAATAAGGGAAGGTTAGTTGAAAAGGAGTGGGCAGGTGTTTTAGGTCAAAGAGTCAGAGTCTATAGAGCCACTGGTTCTTAAAAATGCTTATGAAAAGCCACATAGTCAACAACAATAAAATTGTGAAGCCGAAATTTTAACAACCAAACTTAAAAACAGTCCTTCACTCCACCAGTGTTAGCCTCTTTGAATTCAGAATTGTTTCCTGAAACATTGTATGTCTAAAACTCAATTATGAATAACTTTGTAAATCACAATGATTTAATAAAAATATATTTAATAATAATTTTAATTATCTTAATAAAAATAAAAAATTTAATGTGGGGGCCGGAGAGATAGCATGGAGGTAAGGTGTTTGCCTTTCATGCAGAAGGTCAGTGGTTTGAATCCCGGCATCCCATATGGTCCTCAGAGCCTGCCATGAGCGATTTCTGAGTGTAGAGCCAAGAGTAACCCCTAAGTGCTGCCGGTTGTGACCCAAAAAACAAAAAAAAACAAAAAACAAACAAAAAAAAATTTAATGTGTTCACGAGAAATTTGAAGTTGTAAGAACTTTTCCTGGAAACTGGTCCCATGAAAGAGATTAATATCCTTGTCAGTAGAGTCATATGTTTCTCAAATAAACATCCTTTGATAAATATTAAATTCACTTTTAGAGTAAGATAAAAATAAATAAATCCTATATTTTTGCAGTATGGAATTTTCAGTTAGGCAGTCTTGAACTAAAATTTTTACTGAGAACTTCACTAGTTATACAGCTGTAGGAAGATTAAAATGTATCTTGCAGAGACTAAGAAGATAGCACATGGGGCCAGGAAGGTGGCGCTAGAGGTAAGGTGTTTGCCTTACAAGCGCTAGCCAAGGAACGGACCGCGGTTCGTAAGGTGTTTGCCTTACAAGCGCTAGCCAAGGAACGGACCGCGGTTCGATCCTCCGGCGTCCCATATGGTCCCCCCAAGCCAGGGGCGACTTCTGAGCACATTGCCAGGAGTAACCCCTGAGCGTCAAACGGGTGTGGCCCAAAAAAAAAAAAAGAAGATAGCACAGAGGGTAAGAGGCTTGCCTTGCACAGGGCTAACCCTGATTTGATCCTAGACACCCCCATATGGTCCTCCAACTACTACCAAGAATCGCCTCTAAGCACAAAGCCAGAAGTAAGCCCTGAATATCTTTGAGTATGGCCCCAAAACAAAACCAAAATTCACTTTGTAGATTTCACGTATGAAGGGTAATAATTGCAAAAGTGTGGAAGAGAATTGTAGAGTCCAGGTCAAAGCTATATTGAGATTGCTCCAGACCTACTTAAGGGCATCACCATGATTTCTATCCACCATGATTTCTGTCCATCATGATTTCTGTTCGTCAACTCTCACCAACCTCACTCTGGCATTTACTATTTGCTTTGGTTTCCACCGTAGAAGGGGAAAGCAATGCCTCTGATCTCTCCATCTGGAAGGCTGCAGAAACATTTTCCTACTTCAATGAAGTGTGATCATGCAAAATTCATAGTCAACGGCTTCAGCAGATTCTTTCCCATCAATATTTCCTTTTTAATTTCAGCTTTATCAGAATTTAAATAACACAAAGAATTTACTTTTGTTCTGTTAAAAAGCAACCAGAACCAAAAAAAAATTACACATTTGAATCTGTCTTAGCACTATAATTAATATGATAAGTTGTGCTTATAGATGTTATGAGGATTATTTGATACATCAATAAAAATGTCATGAGTACACGAGTTTATAATCTTACACAAATGAAATATGTCCATACGTATATATTATAAAAATTCATGAGACTTAGATCTAACAACCTTACTCCTTTTGTCTCTGATTTTTTTATAATAGCAAACACTGAACCCAGAACTGATCTGCATGTGAATCTTAATGAAACCTCACTTTGGGCACCAAAGGCAGAGAAGCAGGTATTGTACCATCTCTGAATGAATCTGAGAATGGGGGCATCTGGGTTCTTGTCTCAGTGGCTGTGTGACTCTAAATGAGATTCTTCACCTCTGGGCCTCATATGTCTCATCAATAAAATGAGATTGGAGGGGGGTAAAAAAAAAAATTACAGAGGTCCCTTAACTCGTAGACTTAGAATGTCTTAACCCAACTACAAATGTTTGGTCTGGCCCTTCGTGTGCATGAAAAAGCTGAACAGGCCTTTTGCTGACTTCTGCAAGTTTAGAAAAGGAGCAAAGAAACACAGAAAGGTCTTATTCAACAAGGCAGTAAGTACCTGGACTGGCCCAGCTTTTCCATCCTAATTCTCATTCTCAACAGGGAAGGAAAAAAATTAGCCAATCGAAAGGCAGTTGCAGGTCTAGTATTAAAAAGGAAGAAAATGCGCCTATATGATATGTTAGGAATATCCATTAATAGGTCAGGGACAAGCATAAGTTTGTTTGTTGAAAATTTGGAGACTCTCTTAGAATTTACCCCACAAGGTAACTCAGTGGAGTCCCTAGAGATATTTGGTGCCTCCGAGTAGCTGAGGTAGAAGCAATGAGGGTCCAAGCCCTCTCAGATCACCCTCAGCTGATAATCTTGGAGTGGTGAGAGATGGAACCACCATCTCTATTCTCCACATACATTTCCACCTTCCTGCCACAGCATGGCTTTCCCTTCTCTCAATTATTATTAAAACAATAATAATCAAAAGGTTGTTTTACTTGCATCTGTGAGCATAGCTGGGTTCTGAAGAAGGACCTGAACTCTCACTGCTAGAACTCCAAGCCTGGGTCAGCCTCTGCTGAGGAAAAACAGCTGGGCCAACCTTCCAGCTACTGAGGAACCAATGTTTACTTTAAAAAAGGGGGGGGGTGGAAATAGCTCCCTTGGCAGGAGCCTTTTCTAAGGCAGTTCAGAAGCTCTTCTTCCTCCTGAGAATATAATAGTGGTAGGATTGGATGAATCCACAGCTCAAACCACTGCACACACCCTAGAACTCATCAAAGTCACATGGCCTGTGAGGAGAAGGAGACCAGGAGGGGACACCAGGAGTGGCTCAGTGGTCACAGCCAGGCCTACAATGAGCGACCAGCAGTGCCATCAGATAGAGGAACCCCCAGACCAGGGATCTTTAATGCTACTCTCAGGGCTGAATTCACCCTGGCACAGCAAACCTGCTTCCTCATTCCAGGGGCACTGTGCCCACCGGAACCTGCTGGTTAGCTCCATCACCCTCATCTTACAGCCTTTACAAGCAGTTCCCAAGGAATAGTCGCTTGAAGAAAGAAAAACTCAGGGATCCCCAAGTACAGAGAAGATGGGGAAGGGAACGCCTCCTGGCCTCCCCCACTCTTGACTTTTCCAGGCTAATGGCCCTTTATTAGATTAATCACTGACTTGGGTTTTAACTACTTCCTTAACCTACTGCCTGTAAATGACTAATTTCATGTTTACTATGAAGCATCTGGAACGGATTTAGAAACAAATTTCTGCCCTGCAGAATTCAGTTACCTACGTGGCGGGATCCCAGCAAATCCCGTGGATCCTTTTGCCTGCCCTGGAGTCCCCACTCTGATCCAGCTGGAAGCTGCACCTTGAAGGCCTCCTGTGCCTGAAATGGGCTGGACTGGGCTGGAATCTCCTTCCCTTTCTGCCTTCCTTCCACATACCCAGCTCCCTAAGTCAGTCACATAAAACACTTTTTCCTTTTTAGTTTTTTTTGTTTAGACCACATCAGCCCTGCTCAGGAATTATTCCTGAAGTGCTGGGTTGGGGAGACCAGGAGGGATGCTGGGATGCCCGGATCCAGGGCCTACAGGCCAAGCCCCCTTTCCATCTCATCTCTCGGACCCACTTGATCCTTTTTTTGTCATCACTGCGTTATCTGAGGTACAGGGACTCCCCAACCTTGGAGGAGACTTCAGAGTCCTGACTGTGGAAATGCAGTTCTGCAGAGTGGGAAGCACAGGGCAGTGCCTCCCGCTGGATGCCCTGGTCTCCCCATCCCTTCTGCCTCTGGGCGGGCCTCTACTGGCAGGATCATGAATCCGGTGCTGGGGAGTGGTGTAGGAAGATTGGGGTTCCCGTCCTGTGGAGGGGGCACAGGGTGTCAGGCTTCACTCAGAGTGACGAGATCCCCGGAGAGCCCCTTGTACACCTGACCCGAGTGGCAAATGCCTATATAGAAATGAGAACAGCCCCGGAATAGGGGCTTCCCAGGAGCGGGAGGATGTGGGAAGGAAGGAGAGGATGAAGGAAAAAAAGGATGTGGGCTAGAGAGGATGCGGGAAGGAGATGAAAAGCCCAGGAAGAAAGGAAAAGGGGCCTCTGTGACTCGGGGCTTACCCCTCCCACCTTCCCAAGAACCGCCTTCCCGCTGTGAGCGGAATCAAGTATTTATGAAGGCATTTTCTGCATATTAATAACAGCACATGAGTCTGGCCTGCCCGCAGTCCTAAAGCTAGATGCCCCTTTTAAATGCAGGTCCTTCCAGCTCTTTTTCCCACAGAATAGCAGAATCTCTCCTTTTCTCTCTCTCTCTCTCCACTGAAGGCTTCCAGCAGCGGGAAATTGGTGCCTAGGCAGGGAACACGTTGCTCTCACTTCAGTGGGGCATCAATCTCTCAAGCAGCTTTTCCACCTCTCTGGGACCTCTCCCTGGTTACGAGCTGGGTGAGGTGATCAGCGCCTAAGTATTAAAATTACCAGGTTGCAAGATAGTAAGCACAGCATAGAGGGCTTTTGCCTTGCATACAGCCAACCCAGGTTTGATCCTCGGCATCCCATATGGTCCCTGAGACCCAACAGGGGTGATTCTTGAGTGTAGAGCCAGGAGTAAACCCTAAACATCACTGGATAAGGACCAAAAAAATAAACCAAAAAAAAAATTGTCAAGTCAAATCTCAGGAAGAAATGGGAACATACCTATCCTATAGGTCCTATATATATAGGGGATATATATATGTATATATGTGTGTATATATATATATATATATATATATATATAAAGGTCCTATAGGAGGAGGAGAGGAAAAATTAAAAAGATTTTTTAAAAGTTAGAGAAATGGGGCCCGGAGAGATAGCACAGTGGCGTTTGCCTTGCAAGCAGCCCATCCAGGACCAAAGGTGGTTGGTTCGAATCCTGGTGTTCCATATGGTCCCCCCGTGCCTGCCAGGATCTATTTCTGAGCAGACAGCCAGGAGTAACCCCTGAGCATCGCCGGGTGTGGCCCAAAAAAAAAAACAAAAACAAAACAAAACAAAAAGTTAGAGAAATGGGGCTGGAGAGATAGCATGGAGGTAAGGCATTTGCCTTTCATGCAGAAGGTTATCAGTTCGAATCCAGCTTCCCATATGGTCCCCCATGCCTGCCAGGAGCAATTTCTGAGCATGGAGCCAGGAGTTTCCCCTGAGCACTACCGGGTGTGACCCAAAAACCACACACACACACACACACACACACACACACACACACACAAAGTAAAAGTTAGAGAAATAACTACACTAACAACTATCATGACATTGGAAGTGAGTGAGAGAAATAGAATGCCTTTCTCAAAGACAGGCAAAGGGTGGGGAGGAGGAAGATGAGGGCATTGGTGATAGGAAGGTTGCACTGGTGAATGGTGAGGGGGTGTTCTTTTTTTAATAACTGAAACCCACTACAAACAAAAAAATATAAACAAATGTTAATATTTGCATTAATTACAACAATATGTCTGCTTATACTTGACAATAATCACATGTAATTGGGAGGCACAGGCAGTACTGCAGGGACAAGTTCTCCTCCACTGGATGTTAGGGGCTAGGACCATACAGTTCCTGGAATGAAACCTGGGGCCTCATGAAACTATAGCTTGAAGCTATGTCTCTGGTGCCCCAGAGACATAGTTTTGTTTTGGGGTCACACTCAGGCAGTGCTTCTGTCTCTATGCTCAGAAATCGCTCCTGGCAGGCTCAGGGGACCATATGGATGCCGGGATTTGAACCACTGTCCTTCTGCATGCAAGGCAAATGTCTCACCTCCATGCTATCTCTCCAGCCCTTGTGCCCCAATTTTAAAAGAAAAACATTTTAGGGCTGGAGAGATAGCATTTGCCTTGTATACGGCTGACTGAGTTTGATCCCTAGCATCCTATTGGTCCCCCAACCTGCCAGGAGTGATTCCTGAGCTCAGAGCCAGGAGTAAGCCCTGAGCACCACGATGTGACCCAAACCCCACCCTCCAAAAAAATAAAGAAAGAACATTGAGGCCAGTGGGAGGTACCTTTATATCTTTGAGATTTATATTGTCCTTCCTCTCAATTTTTGTAATGGACCTCACACTACTGTACAATTTTAGAGAGAATATAATATGCTTCTGTCAGTAGATTGTCATTTGGACAATTCATTTTGTAAAACAAAAATAGCAACATGGCTCATGAACCTTGAAAAAAACTTTCTATTTATTGATTCAATATTTCTGATTTCTAGGACTTTATCCTATTCGATGAAAATATATAAATTAATATGTCCACTGCAACATGCTTCATAAGAGAGAAAAGTTGGAAGAAACCTAATAGTATAAGACCAGATAACCATGAATTGAGTTAATATAATCATGCCCCTCTCATGAGAGGTTAATTCAGGCATCTTTTAAAATGGTGATGGCTTAGGCTACAGTTCAGCCTAATCAGTTTAATGTGGGGTTCCTGCACCCAGTGCAACTGACACTAGGGATCAGACAGTCTTTCTGTGCTGTGTAGGATGAAGCATCATCATTCACTCCACAGTAAATACCAGTGACACAATGTCCCACCACCACCCCCAGCTGGAACTAGAAAAAGTGTGTTATTGCCCTTTCAGTCCTTGCCAAATGTCCTTACAAGGACCAAGTCACCCCTCAGTTGAGAACCATCAACTTAATTTTTAAAGTAGGAATCAAAGTAATGTCAACTAAGATGGTAACTATATAAAAACATCAAAGCCTCTCAAAGGAAAAGACCTCAGCTCTTCAGAATATTCCTTTTAAAGATATCAACCCTTTTCCAGCTTTGTATCCCTCTGACCCTAGACTATGTGAGACAATAAATTTACCCTTTTTTTTTTTTTTTTCAGAAAAATTGGGCTTTCAAAAGGTTAAAACTCTCTAGCTCATCTGGATCTCACTCTGCTAGTTTTGGGTGTGAAGGACACTGAGCCCACCACAAGCTCTCGGAGCTCTCAGAGAAGAGGAGCTCTGAGTAAAGACTGTCAAAGTACAAGTTCAAACTTTATTTCAGTTTTTCAAGAATTGCTGCATATTTTTGTTTAAAATAAGAAAGAGGACCCAGAGCAACAACACACAGGGTAGGGTGTCTGCTTGCGGCTGACTGAGTTCGATCTCCATCATCCCATGTGGTTCCCCAAGCTAGCCAGGAATGATTTCTGAGTAGAGTGAGGAGTAACCCTTGAGTGTCTCTGTGTGTGACCCAAAACCAAACATATATACATATACACATACATACATACATACATATATACATACATACATAAGAAATAAACCCTCTCACCAGCTTTCACATTGCCAGTTCCCTCCCTTTTTTAGGGGAGTGCAAACATCCTTTCTCACCTACTTTATGTTTTTTAATTTGGGGGTGGTGGCTTGGTGAATTTTAAAACTATCATGCTGTCCTTAAAATCCTGTTAAACTGGAATTCTGTTCCTCATTCCCATTTACAAAGTCACTTCTATTTGACTTATATTATCTCTGGGGCTCAGGTTTCATGAGTTTGTGTCAATATAAATTAATATATGCTCTGAGGTGTCCTAAATTTACCTCTTTTGGATTTCAAAGAGCAGCCTGTAATTCTAGTACTCTCGGATTTAGGTTGAATAAACCTGCTTCCCCCATCTGCTCTCACAGATGGTATTCATATCCCCTTTCAGTCTTCCTCTTTGAGTATGCACCTACACATACGGAGAGAGAAACACATAGAGAAAGACACACACACACACACACACACACACACACACACCTATCTGTAGATACATTAAGATTTGGAACAAGGATCCAAAGATAACTTTTTATTTCAGCATCCTTGGAAGCCATATCCTGCCTTCTGTTGAATTTTTTGGCTACATCCTCAAAGAACAAGTTACATAGCCTTTGAAGAATAGGAGGGATGAGCAGAGGGACCTTTTTGATGGTGTGACAGCTCTGACATTTTGGTGGCAGGTGTGTGGATAGCAACACATATAGAGAGACATAAAGCTACCTCCAGTGAGAAATTAATAACAAAATCAATAAATACTAACATATTTTTTTTCTTAGTCTGCACTACTCATCTTTGTATCCCTGTTGCCAGCCCATGGTAGCTCCACAAACACACTGACAACAAGGACAAACACTGACAAATCTGGGTTGACATTAAGATGTGTGTCCCAGGGCCCGGAGAGATAGCACAGCGGCGTTTGCCTTGCAAGCAGCCGATCCAGGACCAAAGGTGGTTGGTTCGAATCCCGGTGTCCCATATGGTCCCCCGTGCCTGCCAGGAGCTATTTCTGAGCAGACAGCCAGGAGTAACCCCTGAGCACCGCTGGGTGTGCCCCCCCAAAACAAACAAACAAACAAACAAAAAAAGATGTGTGTCCTGAGTAAAATGAAAGCCCCTGACCTTCAATGTAGTAATTTGGGACTGCACTGGCCAAGCTTTTAGCAGTAATGATGAGACATCAGTTGGCATTTCTTTTTTCATTAACAACATACACATCTTAGATGATTGCTGCTGTTGGCCAGTGTATGATATTTCTCTCTCAGGAAAAACTTTGGGCACTGTAAAAAGGGGAGCAAGTAGTGGGTGGCCTCAGAGAAACCTCTTTAAGATTGTCAGGTGAGGGGCCAGAACAATAGCACAGTGATAAGACATTTGCCTTGCATGTGGCCAACATAGGAGAGACCCCAGTTCGAATCCTCAAATCCCATATGGTCCCCCGAGCCTGCAGGAGTGACTTCTGAGCACAGAGCCAGGAGTAATTCCTTAGCATTGCCAGGTGTAACCAAAAAAAAAAAAAGACTGTCAGGTAGGGCCTGGAGCCCTGTGGGCCCCCACCCCCATCTAGGGCCTTTCCCAACACCTACTCCCGTTGGGTTCTAAAAGCAAGTGACAGCCCTTCTCCTTGTCCCTAGAGCCTCCCTCTTCTCTCTCTCTCTCCCCCTCCCTCTCCCCCTCCCTCTCCCCCTCCCTCTCCCCCTCCCTCTCCCCTTCCCTCTCTCTCTCCCCCTCCCTCTCCCCCTCCCTCTCTCTCCCCCTCCCTCTTCCCCTCCCTCTCTCTCTCCCCCCCCCTCTCTCTCTCTCTCTCTCTCTCTCTCTCTCTCTCGTTGTGTAAATAGCTTTGGTTATGAAGCATGATTCAAAGGCTTTTTTGAAGATCTAAGCAAACTTCATCTCCTCCTTCAATCTCACTCACAGGATTACTTTCTCAGTCCAAAACCTCCTCTGACAATTTAAGGATAATTTGCTGAGAAGGGGGTTGTTGTTTCTAATTACAAAATTGAGGCTTTCAGTTGTGGAATTTTCACTGAAATTATCATTTATTTCAGCAAGTCTGTATTTATTGATTTGTTGTCTGCTAGTTTCAAACATAATACCACCTCACTTCCTTTATTTATTATTATTATTATTAAAAATTTCAAACTTGTGTAAAAGGAGAAAATAATGTAATTCATCTTCATATAACTCATAAACTTCAGTAAATTTAGTCCCAGGGTTGGGGACCTTAGGGTCATTCCCTGTGGTGCTCAGGAGTCACTCCTGCCTCCATACTTGGGGGAACACATACATTGTATCTGCCCTTTAACCCTGGAATTGTGCTACTAGGTCCTAGAGCCATTACTTTTTTGAGGGGGATCCACACCCGGCGATGCTCAGGGGTTACTCCTGGCTTTGCACTCAGAAATTGCTCCTGGCTTGGGGGACCATACGGGACGCTGGGGGGATCGAACCATGGTCTGTCTTGGGTGCAAAGCAAATACCCTACTGCTGTGCCATCGCTCCAGCCCCTACCTTTTTTTTTTTTTTTTTTAATAAAACCAATGTGAATTACAAGTCTTTCACAGTTGTATTTCAGGTACATAGTGACACAAGTTAGGGTCATTCTCACCATCAGTGTTGACCTCCCTCCACCATAGTTCCCAGCATGCCTCCCATAACTCCCTTACCACCCTTACCCTCCTGGATTGCCGGTGTAACAGGTCCCTTTAGTGTATAGCTGTTGTAGTTTGGGTCTCTTGGTTCTATTGTTGTTAACTTTAGTTTGGGTATTTAGATCTGACCACTTTTTATTTCCACTCAATGTAGAGCCATTACTTTTTAAAGGATCATTTTGTTATTTGGGTTGTTTTTTTCTTCTGGATCACACAAGTGGCGCTTCACTCCTGGAAAGCTCGGGGGACCATACGGGATGTCGGGGATTGAACTGGGGTCTATACGAGATTAGACACATGCAAGGCAAACAACCCACTGCTGTGCCATCACTCTGGCCCTAAAAGGTCATTTTGTTTGGCTTTGGAGACTCACCCTAGTGTCATGGCTACTCCCCGATCAGACTCAGCCTTCCATGGGTGCACTCTCTGGCCCCTGAAAGGGCCTTTGAAGTGTTCATCATCACTAATGTTCTCAAGGTTTATTCTGTGTGAAGTGTAGGATGATTCCTCTTAGGTCCTATAGCATCCCTCTGAGTTAGCAACTGTCAGTATCCCCAAGCAACAGAAGAGGAAACATGTTATGATACTTGGAGCATCTCCTACACTGTATGTGTACCCTATTCAAAAATAGAACTGCTTCTTCTGGGAGTTTCCCACCCACATAACCACATAGCTTTCTCCAGATTGGTCGAGGGGTGCAGGTGATTATTTCACAATATGGGGCTCAGTTTCCTCATTTGTAAAGACAATCACTTGTCCTTTATGGAGCCCATCCAAGAATCAGATGAACAAGACATGGCAAGACAGTCACAGACAGCCTTGTCAGTAGGCAACTCCAATAAATTATAAGAGTAACTTATGTTCCACTCCCCTGCCCTGCCTAGAAAGCTGTTATAAAACAAGACTTGGAATTTGTGGCCAGGCTCAGGGTTCAGATGTGGAAAAAGAGAAGCTTGAAAAGCTGGAATGATTTACAGGAGGACTGTGAGTCAATCAACTACAAAACACACACACACACACACAAACACACACACACACACACACACACACACACACACATTCCACCGTGCCCATCTCAATTCTTAAATCCAAACTTTATTCCATCTGTCTGTAGTTTGGTTGTACTGCTCACAATTCTGCTTATGAATGATTCCTATATCTCCAAGAATTTTTTTCACATTTTCTAGCCTGCATCGCAGGGATTATAGCCTAAGGCCTAGAGCTGAGTGGTTTTGGGGGCAGACAGGGAATTTTGGAGCTGGGAACTTTCCTTCAGCAGTTCCCCAATCCTCAACCCTTGGCTGGACAAGAAAACTTACGGATTGGAGGACAGGGGGCCCAGTGGAGAGGGAAAAGAGGCAAGGAAAAAAAAGAGAGGACCCCCACTTCTCTTCCTAGTCCTCTGCTAGCTTGATATAAACAGAGCTAGTGAAGCTCTTTAGTCCCGATAAACTGAACTAGATAAACATGTGTGGGCCAGTGTGAAAATCAAAACACTGTGAGGTGGGTTTGTTGGTTTCTTTGTTTTGTTTTATTTTCTTTTAATATAAATGACCATTTCAGAATGGAATCAACTTGCTAGTTGAGAATTCCTGTCTCTCAGCTGACAGAACAAGGAAATCCCACTATTTGGGGGGAGGGGGAGCTAAAGGAAAGTTGGGGTTGGGCGGAGCTAAGGACATTCAGATTTCCCACCCTGCACTCCATCTTAAAATAGGGTGCGGCCTTTCTCAAATACAGGCAGAGATCCAGCCAAATAGAGCCAGACACCCCCTCACAGAGAAAAGATAGTTTCTGTCTCCCCTGGGGCAAAAGAGATCACTATTTTGGCTTAAAATGTTTCTCCTCCAGCTCCTGCAAAGCTAGATAAACAATGGTTCTGATACATCAACAAAGTACTTAATTAAGTTTAGGACAATATCAATTAGAACTCAGGGATAAGATTTACTTCCTGATAGGAGAAGTCCTGGAATTAAAGTGTCCTGGGCTTCATTATTCAAAAGTTCCCTGAGGAGAATGGTCAGATTAACCCCAGTTAATCAGCCAAGAAACTGAGGCACAGAAAGCTAAACGACTGGGCAAGTCGCCACAGGCGTTGCTCACAGCAGTGGCTGATAATATTGGAGATTGAGGTGTCTCTTACCAGCTTAATATGCACACCAAGAGACTAAATCCCTTTCCCTAGAGTTGGAACAAATGGTTGGGGACAGAATTCCTAGGGGTTGGAGACTGAGGGCAGCAAAAAAGTACTTGGAGGCTGTAGAGATAGTAGAGTGGGTAGGGCGTGTGCTTTGCCATTGTATTCACCAAACACTGTTACAAACCCCCACAAATTAATGAAAGGTTTTAAAGAATATAAATTTAACATTAAAAAAAAATAAAAGTTTTAAGTAACCAAGATGTCAAGTAACCAAAAGAAGAAGGGCCCACCCGGGCGGTGGCGCTGGAGGTAAGGTGCCTGCCTTACCTGCGCTAGCCTTGGAAGGACCGCAGTTCGATCCCCCGGCATCCCATATGGTCCCCCAAGCCAGGAGCGACTTCTGAGCGCATAGCCAGGAGTAACCCCTGAGCGTCACCGGGTGTGGCCAAAAAAAAAAAAAAAGAAGAAGGGCCCACTTGGGGTACAGAGAAATAGAGACCAGGCCAACAGGGTTGTTGAGATTCTGATGTTCTCTCTGGTCTCCTGAGGACTAGAGGTGAGCTCCAGGCCAGAGAAACCTAGTCAGAGATAAGGTCTGAGAGGGATAGATGTGAGGGTGGCTTGTTGACTGGCCTGGCACTGACAGGGCCCTTGAAGTTAGCCTGAATTGAGAATAGGGGAGGCTCCTCAGTGACCCTCAGTAGACCCATCCTGAGAGCCCAGCAGAATTTCACACCCTCCCTCAGCCCCATCCTCCTGCCTCCTTGTACTTGCAAAGGCAGCCAAGGCCAACAAGCCTAGTGGGCTGAGAAACCTGAATGCAGAACTTGCCAGGCCTCTCTGACCCTTAGCACCTC
Source organism: Suncus etruscus (assembly GCF_024139225.1). Lineage (NCBI taxonomy): Eukaryota > Metazoa > Chordata > Mammalia > Eulipotyphla > Soricidae > Suncus > Suncus etruscus. Next base: position 116,783,064 of record NC_064852.1, on the reverse strand, counting down.
GTGGGAGCGGCCTTCCAAGAACTGCGCTGCTCCCACCCAGCAAGGGACCAGAGGGAAGTTCAGCATCCCAGGCCTCCCTTTCCCTTCCCACCCCAATCAAGATTTCTCAGATCTGGTCACCTCACTGGGATAGAGTCCCTTCTCACACCCCCACGGAAGAGGAGGAGCAGACTCTCAGTCAAGGAGAGAGCCTGGGGGAGCCAAAGGAGAGATAGACTCTGCCTTTTTGTGTTTGCTCACAGGAGGGGACAAACTCCCTGTGTGCACAGAGGTTTGTCGTGACAATTTGAGAGACCAGAGGGTTTCAGCAAACACTGTCCAACCCGGGTCACCACAGAGCATTAAGATAAAGGCCAGGTGTGAGTCCCAGGCTCCAGAGATTCCTTCCTCCTGTTTTCTCCCTCCAGCTCAGGCGCCCACAGAGGTTCCCAGAGACTCTTTCTTGGCAATTTGCTCTCAGGCAGAACGAAGTTGTGAGTTGCGTGGGAGGCAGCGAGACAAGCAAGAGTGTTGCAGCCTTCTTAATGAGGGACGATTGCTCTTGGAGCCATGAAATCGCAGCCCCGGGGGGGGGGGGGGCAAACTGAAAAGGTAGGGAGAAGTCCAGGAGAGATGTCTCGCCTGCAGAACAGAGGTGGGCCGTGGGACCTGTGTGTGGAGGGTGAGTGGCTGACTGAATTTGAACCCCTTTACCTCTGAAGGAAGCTGAGACACCCCAGTCCCTGAGAGAATCCACCTATGGAAGTGACCCTTCCACATATGAGGGGATTATGAGAAAGAAGCGCTCCTTCTTGAGAAAATGGTTCCAAACTAGGGATGGAAATGGCATTTCTGTTCTCTCACGGATAACCTTGGTCCGCATCGCCCCAGCCTATTTTGCTGGTGGTGAATTGTCCACAGTCAAGAGCTGTCCTTGTTCTGGCTTTCAGCTGAATCCCATTATGTTTACGGCAAGATAATAATCCTGGATTTTCCATGGCTCAGTCTGTCAGGGTATAAGATTAGCTCTTGAATTCATTAACAGTCCTCTCCTTTTAAATGTCAGATAACTTTTTAAATGCCAAGTGCTTGCGCAACTTCTGTGCAATTCAAAATCAGCTTTCCCAAATTAACTCATTAATCTTTATTGTTTCACTCACGAAAGAGAAAGGCTTCCAGGTAGTTTTAGTAGGTATTAAAAAAAGAAAAAAGCTAAAGTCTTTTCAGACCACATAGGAATGGGAATGAACCTGGGTTTTCTGGGGAGCACTTGACCCCTCCACCTTCTAGTTAAAGTCCCCAGTGCCCTGTCTGTGCCCATCCAGGAAAGAGACAGCTATACTCTCACCCACCCCCATTTCCCTCCCCTTCTCTTTAACCTGCTGTTTTTCTCTCTACACCTGTAAAAACCATGATTCCTGTTTACTATTTATACCACAGCTTTGGCTCTCAAAATAGCCCAAGAGCTGTAGGTGTCAATTATGATGGTGCAGCCCCCAGGAAACAAAGCAGAAGGTTGGATAAAATAGGGCAAGAAATCCCAAATTCTACCTTCCTGTTCCCAGCACTGCTGCCTGGTTTTACCTCTGGATCAGCAGCTACAGGACAGGCTGGCAGCTAAAGATAGATCCCTGAAGGGCCCAAGGAGCTTGTCACCCAGAACTCAGTCCAGCTGTCACTTCCCGCAGAGTCCAGCCCAGAAGCCCTGGGCAAATCCTGCCCCACCTCCATCAACTTTCTTCACATCTTGGTTTCATTGTCTTTGGTTTGGTTTGGTGTTTTTTGTTTGTTTGTTTGTTTGGGGGTGTTTTGGGGGGGCATACCTGGCTGTGTTCAGGAATTATTTCTGGTTCTGCACTCAGGAATTACTCCTGATGGGCTCAGGGGACGCCCTGGGATGCCGGGAATCAAACCCAGGTCAGCAGCATGCAAAGCAAGCACCCTACCTGCTATATAGTTCTAACCCACATCTTTGTATTTTTATCACTAGCTAAAAGTCATCTGTAAATGCAAGCTCATTTGAAACTGGCAATATTATTTGTGAGTTATTTGTTTGAGTTTGGTTTTAGAGCCCCAAGCACCAGTGTGTAAGGCTCACTCTTTGGACCCTCGGGCTACTAACTAGATGTGATGTGAGGGGATTGAACTGGGGTCTGTGTGCACAGCAAGCGTCTGACCCCTATATGCTTCCTGAACAGTAAGTGTGAGTTTAATTAATGAATTTTAAAACAAAAATAAGCTAACACATGACTTCCTTTTCTGATTTTAACTTTCTGGCTTTTGTGCTCTCAGAATCCTCCCTGTGTATTTTTGGGGGATGGTTGTTTGTTTGTTAAGGACTTAGGGGGGGGGGGAGTGCTGAGCCATACCGGCAATGCTCAGAGGTTACTTCTGACTCTACACTCAGGAATCACTCCTGGTAGGTTTCAAGGGGACTATATTCGATGCCAGAGTTTGAACATGATTTGATTGTGTGCAAGAAAAGCGCCCTACCTGCTGTACTATTGTTCCGGCCCCCCTCCCTTGTATGTTAACCTTTCCTTTATGTTCTTTTCTTTCTCTATATTTAAACTTTCTTTGATCTCTTTCACTATCACTTCTTTGTGAGTGCATGTCTTTTTTTTTTTTTCTTTTTTCTTTTTTTTTTTTTTTGGTTTTTGGGCCACACCCTGTGAGGCTCAGGGGTTACTCCTGGCTATGCGCTCAGAAGTTGCTCCTGGCTTCTTGGGGGACCATATGGGACGCCGGGGGATCGAACCGCGGTCCGTCCTAGGCTAGCGCAGGCAAGGCAGGCACCTTACCTCCAGTGCCACCGCCCGGCCCCCTTTATTTTTTTTCTTTTTTTTTTTTTTTTTTTTTTGTGAGTGCATGTCAACATAATAAGCAAAACAGCACTTCAAATTCTAGTAACTAAAGAGCTTCACTTAAAAATGACCCGTCTGACGAGATTGATGGCCCTTCAACGTGAGGAAGAGGAGCCATACAGTCAGAGAACTGTTTTATCCAAAGGTTTCTAGGTCAGGTAATTTGGAGAAGTTGTTCTCACATTCTCTCAACTCCCTTCGATCTGAGACCCATGTCAGAAGTTAAAGTCAGTCCAGCTGTTGGAATTGGTCTTGGCTCTGCCTCTGTCCTCCAGTCTAGCCTAATGCAAACTCTTGGAGAAAAGTCTGATTTCATCCCGTGATTCATGCATGATTTTGGAAGCTTAAAAGCTTGAAATGTTTCGTCTGATGTAGCTTGGATGAAATACTTTCACTTGATCTAAAAATGGGGTGGGGCTGTCTCACGCTGAGCAGCTCATCAGATATATGGCTCATGTGTGACCTGAAGTCTGGCTCTGAGTTTGTCCAAAAAATCCTCCAGTCAGATTTCAAACCCAAAGCATAGGGTGTAGGTGTCCAGTGGAATGATGGCAGCTTGTGGAGACCCACCAACTGTTCGTTCATCATTCATCCTGAAGAGCAATATAAGTGTTATGGGAGAGAGAATTTATGATGACCAAGAGAGACAGACATCCAAGAGCTAGCTAGTCTTGAAGAAAATGTGGAAATGATCAAACCCACACCCACACTGATCTCATGGCACATTAATGTATGTGACCCTCACACTTAAGAAAAGCCAGTAACTTAACTCTGGGTGGAGCCAGTATATTTCTCCAGGCCTCCTGGTCCACACACTAATTCCTGTAAAAAGAGATGCTTGACAACCTCGTTCTCCACCCTAACCTAACCCCTGTACTTAAAGCAGTGCTGAGACTGGTAGCTTGTCCCTGGTGTGTCATTGATCTTGTTCAGAAAATAAGGGGTGGTGTGTGTGTGTGTGTGTGTGTGTGTGTGTGTGTGTGTGTGTGTGTGTGTGTGTGTGTGTGTTCCAAGCCCTAAGCCAGACACAACTGGCATAGGGCTGTCTATCCTGGTAACAGGATATCCTGGTATCTCTCCTGATGGAGCTGATGGACTTGTAGGACAAAAGATAACAGCCTGAGCCTAAGCATTACTATAACCAATACTAGGAAAGCCGCTAGGCTTTAGAGCAATTTGGAAGAATGTCACGGGCAAAAAAGAATGAGAAAGGGCTAGAAAGGAGAGTGTGTTCCCAGGAGAGGAAGGAGCAAGCAGGAAGGTGTTGCTTCAGAAAGTGAAAGGCCAGGTTGATGGTAGCCATTGGCACTTACTGCCCCACAAGAAGGTCAACATTTCCCACGGAACCTTACCTCGCCTTCTCCAGGGCATTGCTTAAACATGGTTTTCGTGGGGCTGCTCACCCAATTACCCTGTTTAAATTGCCACTCCACCTCCGCCCCCAGCTATGCCTCGCTCCCATCTCTGACTGACTTTTCCACCTTATCGTGAATCTGCCTTCAGACTCGGTTCTTGTCATCTTTTCCCACTGAGTGAATGAACATTTGTATCTTCATGAGGCAAAGCCTTCTGTGTGCATCTGGCACTGCCATTTCCACTCTGTGGACATAAAAAAAGAAAAGACACTTGATAAATACATATAGACTAATTGAAAGACTCAAGAGAGATGGGCCAGGGTTAATCAGGAAGGGAGGGAAAAGCCTCCACAGCAGCTTGGCTGACACCCAGCCTGACTTGGATGGCCTTTGAAGGATTGCAACAGAGAGGTGAGATCGTCCAGTTTCGCCTCAATAAGTTTGGCCTGGCTGCTGATGGGGACTGGGTTGGAAAGTAGCTTTAGATCCCACTTGGCAGCCCTGAAACATGACCCCATCTATAGGTAGTAGGGACAGGAGAGATTAGGGCAGAATATTTGCTCCTTTCCCAGACTCCTCCCTCCCACCATCCTGCTTTCCCTCTCTCCCAACTTGGTTCAAAGTTGCGTTGGTTCATAACAAGTACATTTTTGTCTTGAAAAAAAAAATCAGAATAGCATTACATTTGAGACAAGACAGATTTGATGGCCTTTCATATAAGTTTTAGAAGTACTAGGCCATCAAATCTGTCTTGTCTCAAATGCATCTGTCCCCAACACCGCCAGGTCTGGCCCTGCTTTCCCCTCTCGCACCATTTACCTCACCCCCAGCTGCCCAGTCTAAGCTGTGCCGGGCACACCTTTTATTTGAAACAATAAATTTGTTTAAAGGCTGCTGCTATTAGTGTTTCTTCCAATGCTGAAAAAAGTGCTTTCTATAAATAGTTGGGACTTTGGACTAGCCCTTATTACACCACGAATCATTCTGATTAAAACTGGGTTTTCTGCTCTCTTCACAGAGCACCCAGCAGTCGTTGGAGGCAGCAGCTCTGGAAACAGGAGCACCTCGAAGTTGGATAAATAACGGGATGATGTGTTCAAGCAGGAAAGAATCTCACACACGCACTCTGCACATCGACATGACGCCGTTCCTGAAGGTGATTTCACACTGAGAAGACAGAAGGGTTCTGCAGCTACCTACACAGGCGTTCAAGTTAATACACTTCAACCTGATACAAAACAGCCTCAGAAGCTCCTCAGAGCTCCTGCTTTATCAGAAAGGGCAGAAAATAGGCTAGTTTGTAACCGATGAAAAAAGAACAAACTAGGGCAGTGATCACAGCTGGCCATGGAGGAACCAAGCTATGGGTAGCCTAGTTTGGGTGAGGGGGGCTGGAAAAAAGAGAGAAGAAAGGATAACCACCTCATAAAACAGGCAAACATAATTCCTTGTTCCTTGACTGTAGCTAAAGGAATTGTTATTGATTAAGCATAGGAACTTGGCAGAGTTACTGTTCCTCCTAGTTGCTGTTCTTCCTAGAGAAGAACAGTTGAGTTTCAGCTAGAAATCCATTGATGCACTCCTCACCTGGTTGGTTTTCTCTTCTCCAAGAGTTCCACTTCCTGTCTAGTAGTGGGTCCTGAGTCCCTGCAGTGGGGATGCCATTTGCCCATCTTTGCAAAACTCCACCCTGACCTCACCTGAACACAAAACCCAGTTCAGTGGAGGCACACAAGGTGGCCATGGTTAAACCCCACAATCCTGTGGCTTAAGGCTTCTTCCAACCCATATTGCAGGGAGGGCCTCCTTTGAGTTGAATGGACTGGAAATCAAAATGCCATCCAAAAATAGAACCAAGTTTGCAGGGAGACCTCAGATCATTTTACACTACCCTGTAAGACCCAGACTACTCCCTTGATAAGAATTGACCAGGAAAATTAGGTACAGAGGAGAGGCCACATCCTTGAGAAGTCCACAACAAACCAGCAGGGACTTCGGAGATCAGGGGTCCTCCTAACCTCAGCCAACCCAGAGCTTTCCTGTGATACCTCCTCCATATAACGCCATTCAGTTTTACCTGTTTTTCTCTGAGGTTGTGCTTTGCTTGCCCCACACTGGCAGGTGGAGCTCACTGGACAACTGGATCTCACTTGCCTGGCTTGGGTCACAAGTTCATGTTGGGCTAAAGGACTCAGCAAGGCAGAGGGGTGGGAGATACTGTAAAGCCCTGTCTGGAGTCCCGGGGACTAAAGTGAAAAGGAGTTAGGGTGTCCTAAAAAGGGAAACAGGGCACTTAAAGAGAGAAGGAAAAGGAATGATTCTGGGAAGCAAAACCAAAGATGTTTGCTGCAAGTATTCCAATGAATCACCTCGATTAGATCAGTGTGCAGGGGTGCCAGAACAAAGGACTGCAGACCAGGTGGCTTTAACCACAGAAAAGTAGTTTGTAACTATTCTAGGACTAAAAGTCCGAGATTAGAGCTATTTCTTATTGTCTGATGGGAAACCCTTTCTCTTATGTCTTCACATAGTCTTCTGGGTATGTCTGTGTCCCAATGCCAGTCACTTTCATTAGCCCTTTACATATTCATATAAAATTTATATTTTATTTTGTCTTGTGACGGCTACATCTGGCAGTATTTAGAATTTACTCCTGGCTCTGCACTCACGGATCACTCCAGGAGAGGCTCAGATGATCATATGGTCTGCCAGGGATTAAACCCAGCTTAACTGCATGGAAGGCAAGTGCCCTACCCACTGTACCATTAGTCCAGACCTTCATGTCAAAGTTAGAGATAGATTGTCCACTTCTACAAAAAATAAAAAATAAAAAGAGAGGGGCTGGAGCAATAGAGCAGTGGTAGCTGCTAATAAAAAGAGGGACCAGTTATATTGAATTAGGACCCTCACCTCACCCAGTGACCCCACTTTACCTCTTTAAAGATTCTCTCTCCAAATACAGTTTCATTTTGAGGTACTATGCTATAAGTAAGGCCTTAATATGTGAATTTTAGAGGAAGATTATTCAGCCCAAAATATTATATTATATAAATAAATCATTCCTGTGGCCCAAGAGATTGCACGAAGGTAAAAGCATTTCTGAGCACAGAGCCAGGAGTAACCCCTGAGTGCTGCTGGCTGTGACCCAAAAAAAAGAAAAAGAAAAAGAAAAAAATAAATCATTCCTTTTTTTTTCCTAGCAATAGTTTAGTTTTTCCTTAGGGCCTGAAGTATTGTGATTAGTGCTTTGGGGAGGGAAGGAGAGAGAGAGAGAGAGAGAGAGAGAGAGAGAGAGAGAGAGAGAGAGAGAGAGAGAGAGAGAGAGAGAGAGAGAGAAGAGGAAGAGGAGGAAGAAGAAGAAAGAGAAGGATGAAGAGATGTCTGCCCCAGAGGCAGCAGAAGGGAGGGTGGAAGGGAAACTGAAGACATTTGTGGCAGGAAATGTGCCCTGGAGAAGGAGTTGGACATTGTAAGACTGAAGCCCAATCATGAACAACTTTGTAACTATGGAGGAAAAAAAAACTGTATTATGAACAACCTTATAACCAATGAAGAATTTAACTAGACTTGGTGGGGAGATTTACAAAGGCAGTGCTCAGGAGGCCCAGGAACTTCTCCCAGTACTTATTGGCCAACCAGACTAGCAGTTTAAAGCAAAGGTGTTACACAGAACCTATGGTGCCAAGATTACCCAGGCCACTCTGGTGGTGCTTTGGGGCTTGGGAGACTTTGCCCATCAATGCTCAGGGGACCATGTGGAGCCAGAAATCAAACCAGGATCAGCTAGGCTCATGTAGGGCACATGACTGAGCTCCTGTGCTGTCTCTCTGGCTCCTTCATTGAACATCTTCATTCTGGCTGCAGAATCAGAGCAGAGAGATTTAATAATATGGTTCCAACTTAATAGCACAAAATACCTTATGATTATCATAAATTGGTTTCTTTATTAACAAAATGGTGTGTGATCTTTCTGCTCTACAAGAGAAGCATTACTACTTTCAAGGTGAGCCCCAAATGTAGTACTGAGTTGCTTTCATCTCTGAGGGGTTGAAGTCAATCCTTTAGAATTTGTGTCCCATGATGTTACTCAGAATTTCCATATGCGGGGCTGGAGAGATAGCATGGAGGTAAGGCGTTTGCCTTTCATGCAGGAGGTCATCGGTTCGAATCCCGGCGCCCCATATGGTCCCCTGTGCCTGCCAGGAGCAATTTCTGAGCCTGGAGCCAGAAATAACCCCTGAGCACTGCCGGGTGTGACCCAAAAACCACAAAAAAAAAAAAATTTTTTTCATATGCAGGACCAGAGAGATAGGATGGAGTTAAGGTGTTTGCCTTGCATGCAGAAGGACAGTGATTCGAATCCCGGCATCTCATATAGTCCCCTGAACCTGCCAGGAGCGATTTCTGAGTGTAAAGCCAGGAGTAATCCCTGAGTGCTGCCGGGTGTGACCAAAAACCAAAAACCAACCCCCCCCCCCAAAAAAAATAATTTCCATATGCACTTTCCTACTTAAGTCTTTTAAAAGCTTTGGGTCCAAAGAGATAATAGAGTGGGTAGGGTGCAAGCTTTGCACACAGCTGACTTGGGTTTAATCCCCAGTAACCCATAAGGCCCACTGAACCAACCAGGATTGGTCCCTGAGCATAGAAGCAGGATTAAGTCCTGAGCACTGCCAGCTGTGGCCTGAAAAAAATAAGGAAAAAATAAAAGAGGGGCTGGAGAGATAGCACAGCATGTAGGGCTCTTGCTTTACACGTGACTAACTCAGGTTTGATCCCCAGAGCTCCTTATATTTCCCAGAGCCTCCCAGAAGTGACCCCTGAATACAGAACCAGGAGTAACCTCTGTGCATTGCCAGGTGTGACCCAAAAATTCTGAAAGGGGGCCACAGAGATGGTACAGTGGGTATTGTGCTTGCCTCGCCCATAACTGACCTGGGTTCAGTCTCCAGCACCCCTCAATGTGGTCCCCCCAATCCCACCAGGAGTGATCACTCAATGCAGAGCCAGGAGTAAACGTTGAGCACAACCAGGTGTAACCCAAAAAACCATAAAAAAGAGAAAAAATTTAAAACTGTAGACAGTAATTTTTTTTTTTTTTTTTTTTTTTGCTTTTTGGGCCACACTCAGTGACCCTCAGTGGTTACTCCAAGCTATGAGCCCAGAAATTGCTACTGGCTTGAGGGACCATTTGGGACGCTAGGGGATCGAACCACAGTCCGTCCAAGGTTAGCTAGCGCATGCAAGGAAAACACCTAATTGCTTGTGCCACTGCTCTGGCCCCGGACAGTAATTCTGTTACTGTCCAGGGCTGGAGCAGTATATATATATATATTATTATATATATATATATATATATATATATATATATATGTCTTTATTTAAACACCTTGATTACAAACATGATTGTAGTTGGGTTTCAGTCACATAGGTAATTCTTATTAGTCCCATTTCACAGATGGAGAGGTTGAGGGTCAGTGATGTCATGGGTTGCCTCAATGCCCTCCCCATTCCCCCATCCTGAATCCTTCCAGTCAGTCCCTAGCTCAGAACAGTGTGAGAACAAAGGGAAGGCCCAGTAGCAGGTTTATCTGGGACCTTGTGGGAGAAACAGATTCTGGAACCAGGAAACTGGCATCATTGCAATAGGTTACCCGGTCCAGAAATTAGACTGGGAATACTCTATAGGATTCTGTTTCCAGTGCTCCAGCTTATATTTATGGTATTTGTTCCTCTGTGTATCCCAATCCCTTCCTTCGTCCTGGAACAACACATCCTGCTTAAGTATTTTCTAAAACCAAAGCCCCAGGGTGCTTAGAATCCCTGACCACTTCGTCCTGGTGTTTCTCATTAATGCCGGCATCCTGCTGAATTTCTTTCACAAATAGAAAAACATGGCACAGGCATTATTTCTAAACCTCCAGACTGCAGCCTGTGGGGTCTACACTGTGTCTAGATCACACAGCCCGAGCGTCACCCCGGCTCCATCCTGCTGCTATTCTCCCCTGCACCTGCCGACCTCTCCTTCCCTGCAGGACTTAGCACCATCCCTGGCAGGCAAACCTTCCTCGGCCTAATTTAGTTTTGCCTCTCTGAGGTCCTGCAGAAACCTGTCACGATCTGTCACTCCACTCGGCACACCACAGAGCTATGGCGTGGTTTCTTGCCGCTCCTCTGCATGCGTGAGCAGCTCACAAGTCAGATCTTTCGGCTTTTCTGCCCCTGGTGCCTTACCCACGCTCTGGCATCTCACAGAGACTAATTAAAGCTCGTGGTCAGGAGGAGCAGATGACATACAAATGCCCTGGCAGGAATGACCGGGTTGGGACTTGAACCTGCAGAACATCCATTTGGGTCACTGGTCAAGTACCATCAACCTGTTTTCCTTCACTCAGTTTCCTCATTGTCTTCCTGACTTCAATGCAAAGTGACAGCATTTTCTTGATTTCAATTCTTTTATTCTAATCTTGATCTCCAGAGGCATCACATATTTTTTTGGTTTGGTTTGTTCGATTTGCTTTGTGTATTTTTTTTGTTTTGGTTTGGTTTATTGCTATTGTTTCTTTGTTTGGTTTTTGGTGTGGGGTCCATTGTTATCGGCACTTAGAGTACTCCTGGAAGTGCTTATGGGACTATGTTGTGCCAGGAATAGATGCAGGCCCCTCACATGCTAGGTATTCACTCTGGCCCATTTAACTATGCATAAAGAAGTATAATGGAGTATAAAAGAGTATAATAGAGAGTAAAGGAGTATAAAACAATGTAAAGGAGTATAAGGAATATAAAGGGGTGTGAAGAAGTATAGTGGAGTACAAAGGCATGTAAAGGAGTATAATGAAGTGTAAAGGAGTATAAAGGAGTATGTCTCCCAGGCTGGGATGTAGCTCCACAGCAGACTACTGGGCTTTGCATGTGCGTATGGCAACAGTTACTGTTGCCAGCTTCCTGGCAGCTTTGGAGCTGTAACTGGCCTTTGTAAGTCAATAAAGATAGATTAATACTCAAGGGTGCTTGATTCCCAATGTGATATCCACACCGATTAGAGGCTGACTTTTTTTTTTTTTTTTTTTTTTTTTTTGCTTTTTGGTCCACACCTGGTGACACTCAGGGGTTACTGCTGCCTATGCACTCAGAAATTGCTCCTGGTTTGGGGGACAATAATGGGATGCTGGGGATTGAACCCAGGTTCGTCCTGGGTCAGCCCTGTGCAAAGCAAATGCCCTACTGCTGCCCTATAGCTCTGCCCCCTAGAGGCTGACATTCTAAAGAGTTTATTTTAGGGGCTGGAGTGATGGTAGAGTCAGTAGGGTGTCTGCCTTGCATACAACCCTCCTGGGTTTGATCCCCCAGCATCTTTTATGGTCACCAAACCCAACAAGAGTGATCCCTGAGTGCAGAACACTGTGAAGCCATTGAGTGTGGTCACACAAAAAATAAATAATCTAAAATATGTATTTTATGGATTGCAGTTTAGGAAGTTTTTGGGTTTGTTTTTTTGTTGTTGTTTGTTTGTTTTGGGTTTTTTTTGGGTGGTCACACCCAGCAACGCTCAGAGGTTACTCCTGGCTCTACACTCAGAAATTGTTCCTGGCAGGCTCAGGGGACCATATGGGATGCCGAGATTCAAACCACCATCCTTCTGCATGCAAGGCAAACACCCTACTTTTATTTATTTATTTATTTATTTATTTTTGCAAACACCCTACTTTCATGCTATCTCTCCGGCCCCTAGTTTAGGAAGTTTTAACAGTGTTATGGAATTGCTATACAAACTTACTCTCCCCCACCAGCTGCCAAGTGCCACCCTTCCCATCACTGTCCCTGCATCTCTTTTGGAGAGTCTGGTCTGGTCTTTCCCCAGGAGCCTCTCACTGTTTGGTAGCTAGTTTTATCTGCCCGTGTCAAGGACTGTTCAGCATGGCTTGTTCTACTTTGACTTTATTTTTTACACATGAGTATGATCATTCTCTATTTGTCCCTTACCCTCTGACTTATAGTCAAACTTTTTGACTTATAAAGTCTAACTTTTTTTTTTGTCACAGTGAAAGTACAAAGTTATCCTGGTGGGTTTTCAGGGATACAATGTCTCTGGCCGGTGAGGTGGCGCTAGAGGTAAGGTGTCTGCCTTGCAAGCGCTAGCCAAGGAAGGACCTCGGTTCGATCCCCCGGTATCCCATATGGTCCCCCCAAGCCAGGGGCAATTTCTGAGCCCTTAGCCAGGAGTAACCCCTGAGCAGCAAAAGGGTGTAGCCCGAAAAACCAAAAAAAAAAAAAAAAAAAGATCAATCCCAGGGATACAATGTCTCAAAACCGATTCCTTCACCAGAGTCCACTTTGCCCACACGGTCTCCCTTCTACTTACCAGCCTGCTTCAACAAGACACACTTTATAGCTGTATATAAATTTCTGAGTAGGGTTTCCAGTCCTGTACTGATAGGGTTATTTTTTTTTCTTCATATATACCACTTTACCCCCTTAGCACCATCTCCTCCTTGCTTCCCTCCACCATAACTCATTTATCTTGAAATTATGTTTATGTTAATTCATAAAGAAATACTTGTTAAAAGTCACATTCTGGGGCTGGAGTGGTGGTGCAAGCGATAAGGTGTCTGCCTTGTGCATACTAGCCTAGGACTGACGATAGTTCCATCCCCCAGCATCCCATATGGCCCCCAAGTTAGGAGCGATTTCTGAGCACATAGCCAGGAGTAATCCCTGAGCATCACCAGGTGTAGCCAAAAACAAAACAAAACAAAACAATAGTCACATCCTATCTTATTTGTGAATTACCACTTTACTTTGTTGACACTTTTCTAAGCAACAAACAGAATTTGAAACTAAATCTCTTTCTTATTTTAGCAGGAACTCACCAAAAGATTATTTCAAATAATCTCTCCACCTTGGGTCACTATCTATGAAAGAAGAAATGTAATTTTTTGCCTATGAAAACATATGACACATAGCTATATATTGAGAAGGCTAAATTTTATCCTTGCTGTCTTTGAAATTCCACCAAAGAAGGGAGCTTCTTGTTTCTCCCTTTTAACCCAATTTTCTGTTAGGCTAAAAGGATCTATTTATAAGCAGATTTTTTTTAATTTTCTTATTTCTAGTTTTTGTTTTTTTGGGCCACACCTGTTTGATGCTCAGGAGTTACTCCTGGCTAAGCGCTCAGAAATTGCCCCTGGCTTGGGGGGACCATATGGGACGCCGGGGGATGGAACCGAGGTCCTTCCTTGGCTAGCGCTTGCAAGGCAGACACCTTACCTCTAGTGCCACCTCTCTGGCCCCTTATTTCTAGTTTTTTAACTTAGCAATTTATTCTAAGGGATGCTGTATTTTTATGAAAACTATTTTTTTTATAAATGCTTCCCATTTATTTAGGGATGAGGCTTTATTTCCCACAGCATCAGACTAAATCTGCTTTGTGTTCGAAGTGGGAAATGCAAATGGAAGGACAACACTTAAGGAGCCAGAGTAATAGCACAGCAGGTAGGGTGTTCACCTTGCACTCAGATGACTCAGTTTGATCCCCAGCATCCCTTATGGTCTCCCAAGCTTGCCAGGAGCAATTTCTGAGCACAGAGCCAGGAGTGAGTAAGCCCTGAGTGCTACCCGGTGTAGCCCAAAAACAAACAAACAAAAAAGGGCACTTAATTTGCAATCGTTTTTGTTTGTAGTTGTTAGTTTATTGGTTGGTTTTTGAGCCATACCCAGTTGTGCTCAGGGCTTGCTCAGGGCCTACTCCTGGCAGGACTAAGGCACTGGGATCCCGATGGGGTTGAGGGATCAAACTCCAGACAGTTGTGTGCAAGGAAAACACCCTAATGCCCCACCCTTTGTATTGTCTGTCCAGCTGCAATCTGCCATAGCTTTTTATACCATCATATCTCATCTGCTATTCAAAACTAAAGTACTGTGTCTGGGAGATAGCAGAGCAGAGTTAGAGCACATACACAGGTTTGATTTCAACACCCCCCCCAACACACACACACACACTCACACACACACGCACATCATCATCATCATCATCATCATCATCATCATCTATGGGTGTGGAGGCCCCAAGCACCACTGGGGTATGGTGGCTCATGTACCCCCAACATCGCCTTCTCAGGCCCATGTATTGGCACCCTCACCCAGTCTGGCTGACCAAGAACAAGATGTGAGCCCCCTGGGCTCCATGAGCACCAGTGGGAAAGTTTCCCTTTCTGAAAAAAATAAATTCCTAACAACTAACCCAGCAAGTGAGAACCATGAGGGGTTAAGAGTCATAAGTGAGGGCCGGAGAGATAGCATGGAGGTAAGGCGTTTGCCTTTCATGCAGGAGGTCATCGGTTCGAATCCCGGCGCCCCATATGGTCCCCTGTGCCTGCCAGGAGCAATTTCTGAGCCTGGAGCCAGGAATAACCCCTGAGCACTGCCAGGTGTGACCCAAAAACCAAAAAAAAAAAAAGAGTCATAAGTGAGAAGACAGTGTCCAACAAACAGAAGACAGTGTCTCTTTCCAAAGCAGCTTGGGTGCATGATAATACAGTGGAAGACTAGCTGCCTTGCGTGGTGATGAGACGCAAGAGGAATTTAGTTTGCTCCACGTCAGAGGAATTTCACGAGGGGTTTGCTCCACTTCAGTTGCTGGAATGATGAGCTCGGATTAGGCAGAGCTGTCTCTTGGTCACAGTGTCCTTTCTGAGCTTTCCTGCCAGAGCTGATGCTTAGCAGAGTGGCCCGGAAGCCTGGCATATTCCTGCTTTGGAAGGCCTAGCTGAAACATGTGGGTTAGGACCGGGAATCTCTCATATTCTTTTGCATAAACTTTCTAGATTTGCAGGAGGTAGGACCATGCCAGTGCTCAGGCACTATTTCTGGGTCTGTGCTCAAGGATCATTCTTGTCGGTGCACAAGGACCATATATGGTGCCAAGATTTGAACCAACACCCATGTGTGCAAAGCAAACCCCTTAACCTCTGGTCCCGATCATCAGACATTTTATGCTGTTTTGTTTTTGTTTTGTTTTGCTTATGTTTTCTCTTTGTTTGTTTCAAAAAAGAAAACAAATAAAGCCAGAGTAATATCATATCAGGGAGGTCATTTGCATTGCATGCACAAGCGGACCCAGGTTCAATCCCTGGTATCCCTTATGGTCCCCCGAGCCTGCCAGGAGTGATTCCAGAGTGCAGCGCTAGGAGTAACCCCTGAGCATCGCCAGACGTGGCCGAAATCTAAAACAAACAAACAAACAAACAAAAAAGAAGCATGACGATCATATAAAGCTTTTGTTTTTTTAATTTGTACCATTATTACTGGTGAGAAGGGGGACACATGTGAGGACTACATGGGGCAATGATTATGTGAAATACTAGGGTGCTCTGCCAGTTCATGGAGGTTAAAGTGACGCAGGGTTGGGGTTCACTATTGTGGAGATGTCGAGGAGGTAGGATTCCGAGCACAGTGTGTCTCTGAGAAAAGTAGAAAACGGGGTTAAGTATGATAAGGAACCCATTCCCTGATAATCCTGAAACCCCACAAAAGGCTTGCTGATCCTATGTTACCCTCCTTTCATCATTGGAACTTTCCATTTGCTTTTGACATAAAGAAAACCAAATTCTTCTTCTTTTTTTTTTTTAAATCAAATTCTTTTTTTTTGGGGGGGGTGGTTTGGGGCCACACCTGTTTGACGCTCAGGGGTTACTCCTGGCTATGTGCTCAGAAATCGCTCCTGGCTTGAAGGGACCACATGGGATGCCAGGGGATCGAACGGTGGTTCATCCTATGCTAGCTCTTGCAAGACAGACACCTTACCTCTAGAGCCACCTTCCCGGCCCCAAAATCAAATTCTTAACTCTCTCTACTGGTTCCGGAATTGCTCCCTACTTCCCTCTGCTCTCACTAGCTGTCCTGGTTGCTCCAG